>NC_057813.1:26451818-26693179 GCF_018294505.1 Triticum aestivum | reverse complement strand
GGGGGGGGGGGTGATTAGACTACTTGACAAAATAAAAATTAAGTCTTTTCCCAATTTTAGTTTTTGGCAGATTTTAGCAATCTTAGCACAAGTCAAGCAATCTTCACACAATTCAAGCAAGCATGCAAAGAGTATATGAGCAGCGAAAATTAAAGCATGCACCTTGCAAGAATGTAAAGGGAAGGGTTTGGAGATTTCAAACGCAATTGGAGACATAGATGTTTTTGTCGTGGTTCCGACAGGTGGTGCTATCGTACATCCACGTTGATGGAGACTTCAACCCATGAAGGGTAACGGTTGCACGAGTCCACGGAGGGCTCCACCCAAGAAGGGTCCATGAATAAGCAACCTTGTCTATCCCACCATGGCCGTCGCCCACGAAGGACTTGCCTCACTAGCGGTAGATCTTCACGAAGTAGGCGATCTCCTTGCCCTTACAAACTCCTTGGTTCAACTCCACAATCTTGTTGGACGCTCCCAAGTGACACCTAGCCAATCTAGGAGACACCACTCTCCAAGAATTAACAAATGGTGTGTTGATGATGAACTCCTTGCTCTTGTGCTTCAAATGATAGTCTCCCCAACACTCAACTCTCTCTCATAGGATTTGGATCTGGTGGAAAGAAGATTTGAGTGGAAAGCAACTTGGGGAAGGCTAGAGATCAAGATTCATATGGTAGGAATGAAATATCTTGGCCTCAACACATGAGTAGGTAGTTCTCTCTCAGAAATAGTAAGTTGGAAGTGTAGGTTTGTTCTGATGTCTCTCTCCACGAATGAAGAGGAGGTGGAGGGGTATATATAGCCTCCACACAAAATCTAACCGTTACACACAATTTACCAATCTCGGTGGGACCGAATCAACAAACTCGGTCAGACCAATTTAGTAAACAATGTGACCGTTAGGGTTTTTGGTGGGACCGAAATGCAACTCGGTAGGACCGATATGGTTAGGGTTAGGGCATAACGTAATCTCGGTGAGACCGATTACACAAACTCAGTGAGACCGATTTTGGTAATAAGCTAACCAGAGAGTTGGTCAGGCAAACTCGGTGGTACCGATTACTCAAACTCGGTGAGACCAATTTTGGTAATAAGTTAACCAGAGAGTTTGCATTGTAATCTCGGTAGTACCGATTGCTCAAACTCGGTAAGACCGATTTTGATAATGGACATACTGTTGGGGAACGTAGTAATTTCAAAAAATTTCCTACGCACACGCAAGATCACGGTGATGCATAGCAATGAGAGGGGAGAGTGTTGTCCACGTACCCTCGTAGACCGACAGCGGAAGCGTTATCACAATGCGGTTGATGTAGTTGTACGTCTTCACGATCCGACCGATCAAGTACCGAACGTACGACACCTCCAAGTTCTACACACGTTCAACTCGATGACGTCCCTCGAACTCCGATCCAGCCGAGTGTTGAGGGAGAGTTTCGTCAGCACGACGGCGTGGTGACGATGATGATGTTCCACCGACGCAGGGCTTCGCCTAAGCTCCGCGACGGTATTATGGGTGTAATCCTGGTGGAGGGGGCACCGCACACGGCCTAAAATATCGTATATCAAGTGTGGGGTCCTTAGGTGCCCCCTGCCCCGTATTAAAGGAGCAGCGGGAGGCGGCTGCCCCTAGGCGCTCAAGGAGAGAGGGGGGAGTCCTCCTCCTAGTAGGAGTAGGACTCCTCCTTTATCCTCTAGGAAGAGAGAAAGGGGAAAGAGGGGAGAGAGGAAGGAAAGGGGGCGCCCCCCTCCTAGTCCAATTGGACCACCGGGAGGGGCACGCCACCTCCGGGCCTCCCTCTCTCTCCCCTTGGCCCATTAAGGCCCATATACTCCCCGGCGAATTCCCGTAACTCTCCGGTACTCCGAAAAATACCCGAATCACTCGGAACCTTTCCGAACTCCGAATATAGTCGTTCCAATATATCGATCTTTACGTCTCGACCATTTCGAGACTCCTCGTCATGTCCCCGATCTCATCCGGGACTCCGAACTCCTTCGATACATCAAAACTCATAAACTCATAATATAACTGTCATCGAAACCTTAAGCGTGCGGACCCTACGGGTTCGAGAACTATGGTAGACATGACCTAGAACTATTCTCGGTCAATAAACCAATAGCGGAACCTGGATGCTCATATTGGCTCCTACATATTCTACGAAGATCTTTATCGGTCAAACCGCATTAACAACATACGTTGTTCCCTTTGTCATCGGTATGTTACTTGCCCGAGATTCGATCATCGGTATCAATACCTAGTTCAATCTCGTTACTGGCAAGTCCCTTTACTCGTTACGGTAATGCATCATTCCGTAACTAACTCATTAGTCACAATGCTTGCAAGGCTTATAGTGATGTTCATTACCGAGTGGGCCCAGAGATACCTCTCCGACAATCGGAGTGACAAATCCTAATCTCGAAATACGCCAACCCAACAAGTACCTTTGGAGACACCTGTAGAGAACCTTTATAATCACCCAGTTACGTTGTGACGTTTGGTAGCACACAAAGTGTTCCTCCGGTAAACGGGAGTTCCATAATCTCATAGTCATAGGAACATGTATAAGTCATGAAGAAAGCAATAGCAACATACTAAACGATCGGGTGCTAAGCTAACGTAATGGGTCATGTCAATCACGTCATTCTCCTAATGAGGTGATCCCGTTAATCAAATTACAACTCATGTCTATGGCTAGGAAACATAACCATCTTTGATTAACGAGCTAGTCAAGTAGAGGCATACTAGTGACACTCTGTTTGTCTATGTATTCACACATGTATTATGTTTCCGGTTAATACAATTCTAGCATGAATAATAAACATTTATCATGAAATAAGGAAATATATATACTTTATTATTGCCTCTAGGGCATATTTCCTTCAGTCTCCCACTTGCACTAGAGTCAATAAATCTAGTTCACATCGCTATGTGATTTTACACCGATATTCACATCTGGATGTGATGTACTAACCCATAGTTCACATTATCATGTGATCAACACCAAAGGTTTACTTAGAGTCAATAATTCTTAGTTTCACACTCGCATGTGATAACACCCAAAAGAGTACTAATGGTATGATCATGTTTTGCTCGTGAGAGAAGCTTAGTCAACACGGGTCTGTCATATTCCAGGAGCCGTACGTATTTTGCAAATATTCTTATGTCCACAATGCTTCTGCACGGAGCTACTCTACTAATTGCTCCACTTTCAATATGTAATCCAGATTGAATTAGAGTCACTGGATTGGTAAGCTCATCGTCAATAGTATCCAATTGAGACTAGATCATCTGATGGTTAAAAGCTGCATCGTGTAACTTTAGACGACTCTTATCACCTCCATAATCGAGAAACATCTCCTTATCTTCACTAAGGATATTCTTGACCCATGTCCAGTGATCTACTATTAGATCAAAATTGTATTCCTTTGCCAACACAGAGCAAGGTATACAATAGGTCTGGTCACAGCATAGCATACTTTATAGAACCTATGACTAAAGGCATAGGGAATGACTTTTCATTCTCTTTCTATTTTCTGCAATGGTCGGGTCTTGAGTCTTACTCAAACTTCACACCTTGTACACAAGCAAGAACTCCTTCTTTGACTATTCCATTTTGAACTATTTCAAAAATTTATCAAGGTATGTACTCATTGAAAAATCTTATCAAGCGTCTTGATCTATCTATATAGATCTTGATGCTCAATGTGTAAGCAGCTTCACCGAGGTCTTGCTTTGAAAAACTCTTATTCAAGTATCCTTTCATGCTATCCAGAATTTCCATATCATTTCCAATTAACAATATTTCATCCACATATAATATTAGAAATGCTATAGAGCTCCCACTCACTTTCTTGTAAACACAGGCTTCTTCAAAAGTCTGTATAAAACCATATGCTTTGATCAACTCATCAAAGCGTATATTCCAACTCCGAGATGCTTGCACCAGTCCATAGATGGATCGCTGGAGCTTGCACAATTTGTTAGCACCTTTAGGATTGACAAAACCTTCTGGTTGCATCATATACAACTCTTCTTTAAGAAAACCATTAAGGAATGCAGTTTTGTTTATCCATTTGCCAGATTTCATAAAATGCGGCAATTGCTAACATGATTCAGACAGACTTAAGCATAGATATGAGTGAAAAACTCTCATCGTAGTCAACACCTTGAACTTGTCGAAAACCTTTTGCGACAATTCTAGCTTTGTAGATAGTAACACTACCAGCTTCCGTCTTCCTCTTGAAGATCCATTTAATCTCAATGTCTCGCCGATCATTGGGCAAGTCAATCAAAGTCCATACTTTGTTTTCATACATGGATCTCATCTCAGATCTCATGGCCTCAAGCCATTTTGCGGAATCTGGGCTCACCATCGCTTCTTCATAGTTCGTAGGTTCGTCATGGTCTAGTAACATAACTTCCAGAACAGGATTACCGTACCACTCTGGTGCGGATCTTACTCTGGAAGACCTACGAGGTTCTGTAGTAACTTAATCTGAAGTTTCATGATCATCATCATTAACTTCCTCACTAATTGGTGTAGTAGTCACAGGAACATATTTCTGTGATGAACTACTTTCCAATAAGGGAGCAGGTACAGTTACCTCATCAAGTTCTAGTTTCCTCCCACTCACTTCTTTCGAGAGAAACTTCTTCTCTAGAAAGGATCCATTTTAGCAACGAATAACTTGCCTTCGGATCTGTGATAGAAGGTGTACCCAATAGTTACCTTTGGGTATTCTATGAAGACGCACTTCTCCGATTTGGGTTCGAGCTTATCAGGTTGAAACTTTTTCACATAAGCATCGCAGCCCCAAAATTTAAGAAACAACAACTTTGGTTTCTTGCCAAACCACAGTTCATAAGGCGTCGTCTCAATGGACTTCGATGGTGCCCTATTTAAAGTGAATGCAACTGTCTCTAATGCATAACCCCAAAACGATAGTGGTAAATTGATAAGAGACATCATAGATCGCACCATATCTAGTAAAGTACGATTACGACGTTCGGACACACCATAACATTGTGGTGTTCCATGTGGCGTGAGCTGTGAAACTATTCCACATAGTTTTATATGAAGGCCAAACTCATAACTAAATATTTGTCTCTGTGATCAAATCGCAGAAACTTTATTTTCTTGTTACGATGATTCTTCACTTCACTCTGAAATTCTTTGAACTTTTCAAATGTTTCAGACTTGTGCTTCATTAAGTAGATATACCCATATCCGCTCAAATCATCTTGTGAAGATTAGAAAATAACGATACTTGCCACGAGCATCAACACTCATTGGATCACATACATCGGTATGTATTATTTCCAACAAGTCAGTAGCTCGTTCCATTGTTCTGAAGAATGGAGTTTTAGTCATCTTGCCCAAAAGGCACGGTTCGCAAGCATCAAATGATTCATAACCAAGTGATTCCGAAAATCCATCTTTATGGAGTTTCTTCATGCGCTTTACACCGATATGACCCAAACGGCAGTGCCACAAATAAGTTGCACTATCATTATTAACTTTGCATCTTTTGGCATCAATATTATGAATATGTGTATCACTACGATCGAGATCCAACAAACTATTTTCATTGGGTGTATGACCATTGAAGGTTTTATTCATGTAAACAAAACAACAATTATTCTCTGATTTTAAATGAATAACCGTATTGCAATAAACATGATCAAATCATATTCATGCTCAATGCAAACGCCAAATAACATTTATTTAGGTTCTACACAAATCTCGAAAGTGTAGGGAGAGTGTGATGATGATCATACCAATCTTGGAACTATTTCCAACACACATCGTCACTTCACCCTCAACCAGTCTCTATTTATTCCGTAACTCCTGTTTTGAGTTACTAATATTTAGCAACCGAACAAGTATCAAATACTCAGGGGCTACTATAAACACTAGTTAAAGTACACATCAATAACATGTATATCAAATATACCCTTGTTCACTTTGCCATCCTTCTTATCCACCAAATATTCAGGGCATTTCCGCTTCCAGTGACCATTTCCTTTGCAGTGTAAGCACTCAGTTTCAGGCTTTGGTCCAGCTTTGGTCTTCTTCGGAGTGACAACTTGCTTGCCATTCTGCTTGAAGTTCCCTTTCTTTCCCTTTACCCTTTTCTTGAAACTAGTGGTCTTGTCAATCATCAACACTTGATGCTCTTTCTTGATTTCTAGCTTCGTCGATTTCAACATCACGAAGAGCTCGGGAATCGTCTTCGTCATCCCTTGCATACTATAGTTCATCACAAAGTTGTACTAACTTGGTGATGGTGACTAGAGAATTCTGTCAATCACTATCTTATCTGGAAGATTAACTCCCACTTGATTCAAGCGATTGTAGTACCTAGACTATCTGAGCACATGCTCACTAGTTGAGCGATTCTCCTCCATCTTTTAGCCATAGAACTTGTTGGAGACTTCATATCTCTCAACTCGGGTATTTGCTTGAACTATTAACTTCAACTCCTGGAACATCTCATATGGTCCATGACGTTCAAAATGTCTTTGAAGTCCCGATTCTAAGCTGTTAAGCATGGTGCACTAAACTATCAAGTAGTCATCATATTGAGCTAGCCAAACGTTCATAACGTCTGCATCTACTCCTGCAATAGGTCTGTCACCTAGCGGTGCAATAAGGACATAATTCTTCTGTGCAGCAATGAGGATAAACCTCAGATCACGGATCCAATCCGCATCATTGCTACTAATATTTTTCAACACAATTTTCTCTAGGAACATATCAAAATAAACATATGAAAGCAACAACACAAGCTATTGATCTACAACATAATTTGCAAAATACTACCAGGACTAAGTTCATGATAAATTAAAGTTCAATTAATCATATTACTTAAGAACTCCCACTTAGACAGACATCTCTCTAGTCATCTAAGTGATCACGTGATCCAAATCAACTAAACCATGTCCGATCATCACATGAGATGGAGTAGTTTCAATGGTGAACATCACTATGTTGATCATATCTACTATATGATTCACGCTCGACCTTTCGGTCTCCGTGTTCCGAGGCCATATCTGTATATGCTAGGCTCGTCAAGTTTAACCCGAGTATTCCGCGTGTGCAACTGTTTTGCACCCGTTGTATTTGAACGTAGAGCCTATCACACCCGATCATCACGTGGTGTCTCAGCACGAAGAACTTTCACAACGGTGCATACTCAGGGAGAACACTTCTTGATAATTAGTGAGAGATCATCTTAAAATGCTACCGTCAAAACAGAATAAGATGTATAACAGATAAACATCATATGCAATCAAAATATGTGACATGATATGGCCATGATCATCTTGCGCCTTTGATCTCCATCTCCAAAGTACTGTCATGATCTCTATTGTTACCGGCACGACACCATGATCTTCATCATCTTGATCTATATCAATGTGTCATCACATGGCCGTCTCGCCAACTATTGCTCTTGCAACTATTGCTATCGTATAGCGATAAAGTAAAACAATTATTTGGCACTTGCATCTTATGCAACAAAGAGATAACCATAGGGCTTCTGCCAGTTGCCGATAACTTCAACAAAACATGATCATCTCATACAACAACTTATATCTCATCACGTCTTGACCATATCACATCACAACATGCCCTGCAAAAACAAGTTAGACGTCCTCTACTTTGTTGTTGCAAATTTTACGTGGCTGCTACGGGCTGAGCAAGAACCGTTCTTACCTACGCATCAAAACCACAACGATAGTTCGTCAAGTTAGTGATGTTTTAACCTTCACAAGGACCGGGCGTAGCCACACTCGGTTCAACTAAAGTTGGAGAAACAGACACCCGCTAGTCACCTGTGTGCAAAGCACGTCGGTAAAACCAGTCTCGCATAAGCGTACGCGTAATGTCGGTCCGGGCCGCTTCATCCAACAATACGGCCGAACCAAAGTATGACATGCTGGTAAGCAGTATGACTTGTATCGCCCACAACTCACTTGTGTTCTACTCATGCATATAACATCAACGCATAAAACCTAGGCTCGGATGCCACTGTTGGGGAACGTAGTAATTTCAAAATTTTCCTACGCACACGCAAGATCATGGTGATGGTATAGCAACGAGAGGGGAGAGTAATGTCCACGTACCCTTGTATACCGTAAGCGTAAGCGTTATGACAACGCGGTTGATGTAGTCGTACGTCTTCACGATCCGACCGATCCAAGTACCGAACGTACGGCACCTCCGAGTTCAGCACACGTTCAACTCGATGACGATCCTGGACTCCGATCCAGCAAAGTGTCAGGGATGAGTTCCGTCAGCACGACGGCGTGGTGACGATGATGATGGTCTACCGGCGCAGGGCTTCGCCTAAACTCCGCGACGATATGACCGAGGTGGAAGATGGTGGAGGGGGGCACCGCACACGGCTAAGGAACGATCCGTAGATCAACTTGTGTTCTTCCTAAAGGTGCCCCCCTGCCCCCGTATATAAAGGAGCAAGGGGGGAGGGGGCGGCCGGCCTAGGAGGGGCGCGCCAAGGGGAGTCCTACTCCCACCGGGAGTAGGACTCCCTCCTTCCTTGTTGGAGTAGGAGAAAGGGGGAAAGAGGGGGAGAGGAGGAAGGAAAGGGGGGCCGCACCCCTTGTCCAATTCGGACCAGAGGGGGGCTGCGCGCCTCCTTCCTTTCGGCCTCTCTCCTCTATTCCCGTATGGCCCAATAAGGCCCATATACTCCCCGGCGAATTCCCGTAACTCTCCGGTACTCCGAAAAATACCCGAATCACTCGGAACCTTTCCGAACTCCGAATATAGTCGTCCAATATATCGATCTTTACGTCTCGACCATTTCGAGACTCCTCGTCATGTCCCCGATCTCATCTGGGACTCCGAACTCCTTCGGTACATCAAAACTCATAAACTCATAATATAACTGTCATCGAAACCTTAAGCGTGCGGACCCTATGGGTTCGAGAACTATGTAGACATGACCTAGAACTATTCTCGGTCAATAACCAATAGCGGAACCTGGATGCTCATATTGGCTCCTACATATTCTACGAAGATCTTTATCGGTCAAACCGCATAACAACATACGTTGTTCCCTTTGTCATCGGTATGTTACTTGCCCGAGATTCGATCGTCGGTATCCAATACCTAGTTCAATCTCGTTACTGGCAAGTCTCTTTACTCGTTACGTAATGCATCATTCCGTAACTAACTCATTAGCTACATTGCTTGCAAGACTTATAGTGATGTGCATTACCGAGAGGGCCCAGAGATACCTCTCCGACAATCGGAGTGACAAAACCTAATCTCGAAATACGCCAACCCAACATGTACCTTTGGAGACACCTGTAGTACTCCTTTATAATCACCCAGTTACGTTGTGACGTTTGGTAGCACCCAAAGTGTTCCTCCGGTAAACGGGAGTTGCATAATCTCATAGTTACAGGAACATGTATAAGTCATGAAGAAAGCAATAGCAACATACTAAACGATCAAGTGCTAGGCTAACGGAATGGGTCATGTCAATCACATCATTCTCCTAATGATGTGACCTCATTAATCAAATGACAACACATATCTATGGTTAGGAAACATAACCATCTTTGATTAATGAGCTAGTCAAGTAGAGGCATACTAGTGACTATATGTTTGTCTATGTATTCACACATGTATCATGTTTCCGGTTAATACAATTCTAGCATGAATAATAAACATTTATCATGAAATAAGGAAATAAATAATAACTTTATTATTGCCTCTAGGGCATATTTCCTTCACATACACAGAGAGATTACAATCCCATCTCGGTGAGACCGAGATCCCTATCGGTGAGACTGATTTGCCTAGGGTTTGTGGCAGTGGCTATGACATCTGAACTCGGTGGCGCCGGATAGAAAGAATCGGTGGGGCCGAGTTTGACTTTAGGTTTAGGACATATGTGTGGATGTGGGAAAGTAGTTGAGGGTTTTGGAGCATATCACTAAGCACTGTGAAGCAAGAAACTCATTAAGCAACACCTCATCCCTTCTTGATAGTGTTGGCTTTTCCTATAGACTCAATGTGATCTTGGATCACTAAAATGTAAAATGTAGAGTCTTGATCTTGAAGCTTGAGCCAACCCTTTGTCCTTAGCATCTTGAAGGGGTTCCACATCCTTTAGTCCATGCCACTCCATAGTTGAACTTGTCTGAAATATGCTAGATAAAAGTGTTAGTCCAATAAAAAATATGTTGACATTAATTACCAAAACCACCTAGGGAGTACTTGTGCTTTACCACCCGCAGCACCGGAGGCGAGGGCGCGGTGCCGCAGCGAGCCGCGAGTGGCGTCGGAGGGGCCACCGGGCCAGCACCGGTCACCGGGCGGCACCAGGAGGAGCGGGCGGCGCCCCTTTCGGAGCGGCCAGCCACACCCCAGGCCCGCACCCGCCAGCGACAAGCAGCCCCGCGCCGCAAGTCCGTGCCTTGGCCCCAACCAGCCCGTGGCGAGCTCGAGGGCTGCGCCGGCCACCGCGGCAGCCGCGAGCCGGTGGAAGGACCCTGCTCCTGGGGGGCTGAGCCACCGGCCCGGCTGGGTAGCGTGGTGCGGTGAGGGGTGGCAACGGCAGGGGAGGAGGGGGCAGCGGGGGAGGGAAACGAGGGCTCGTCGGTGAGGTCCGCCCAGCGCAGCGGGGGGGAGGGGGGCAGGGGGAGGAACGGCCTCGGGCGGCGGGCAGAGGACCAAAGCCGCCGGCGCCGGCGGAGAGGACAGGGTGGCAGGAGCCGAGACGGCGCAGGCGACGGGAGAGCCGGCGAGGGCGTCGGCCGCTGCGGGCAGGGGCGCATCGCCAGGAGCGTCGCCAGGGGAATCCATCGGTATACTTCTTTTTGGCCTCTCAGACCCTGTTCTACTTTCCCGACAAAGTTTCCGCAATAGTCCATCAATGTGTCAACATGGACCCTGAGGCAATTTGACGCATGCGATTGAGTTCGGGGAGAGCCTTTGCCATTGATTTATTCGACACTCTTTATCTTTGAAGAGTAATTTTTCTTCGTCCACCCTTGAACACAGCTCCATACTCCTTCAAATATTTGAAGGCTCCATTTCTTGACGTGCATACATCAATAGGCATACCCAAACATGTAATCACTTTCGATGGTTCAGGTAGGTGTTTATGTAGTAGTGTTGCTCCAAAATCCCAATAAATATGCTACCATTAACATTGTTCTTTATATGTCCTTTTCGGTTCTAGTTTCAATACACGTACATCGATCACTACACCTTTTGGGATAAGGAGATACATCGAATTATACGAGTTAGATTTTGTTGTGAATCTTTGTTCTGAAATTGTGGAGGCCTCTCAGAATATGGGCTTACATATCATCCTTGTAATTGCAACTAGCTTGGACATATACGATACACACATGCAAGGAAAAAGAAAATCTAGCAACCCTGCTATATACGGGTAAAAAATTCAGCACTCGCTACCTGGTGGAGATTGGTACCAACTGTTCACACATAATTCAACAACTAATGAATTTAGTGATGCATGTTGCTATACATCAAAATACATGTTAGGCTTTCTCTTTGTATCAGCTTTTTCCCGTGGGAGTATTGAACAGAGAGAAGGCACATGCAACTTCTCATCATATCTCTCCCCATAAAAACATTTATTTCTTTAGTGCTTTTTTAGTTGATTGATATCTTTTCACTAAAAATGACGCTTTCATATATTTTATATATTTGAATTTCTAACAACAAGACCTATAAAACAAGATCAATCTTCAGCACATTTGAAGCTAGTTTGGATTTCAGTCATATCTTCATTTGAATTCCACAAAGAAACGATTTCAATTCTTTCACTATTTCACAAACTAAAGCAAATTTCTATTTCTCACATTTCCGTTTGACATTTAAAAAAGTAATCCGTTTCACATATCTCATAACTATGTTCAACATATTCAAACAAAATTTGTTTCACATGCATATTGAAACATCTCGCTTTCACATGTGTGAAACTGATAATTTAATACGTGAAACTGACTTTTCTTCAATTTGTGAAACTGGTATTTTCAATCTTTGAAACCGATTTTGCATGTGTGAGACCGATTTCAGTAGTGGGTATGTTCAATTTATGGAACTGGTGATTTCAGTATGTGGAATAGATTATTTTAGTGTGTGAAATTGATAAACAATACATGAAATTGATCTTGTACCTAGGGATTCAATGTTGTTAAAAAACATAATTTGTGCACTAGTGCAGAACCGGGCAATAGCACCGGTTCGTAAGGCCCTTTAGTGCCGGTTCCATAACCGGCACTAAAGTGTGGGCACTAAAGGCCCCCCCCTTTAGTACCGGTTCAGCACGAACCGGTGCTAAAGGGCAACCACGTGGCACGAGCCAGCTCCGGGGGCCTGGAGCCCTTTAGTACTGGTTGGTAAGACCAACCGGTACTATAAGGTTTGGGGTTTTTTTAGTTTTATGATTTTTTTTTCATTTAATTTTGTGTTTCCATTTTAATTCTTTTTCGTTTGCTGGTATTTTACGATACTACACATTGTACACGTTATGCATATATATATATATATATATATATATATATATATATATATATATATATATATATATATATATATATATATAGAATTTCTAGTAGAACCAATCATCGAGTTCAACATGATTGTCATGATATAAGCGTTCATATATAACACCACAAAAGCAAATCACTTAAGTTTAGAACGAAGAACACGGACGTGAAAGGACAAGTACTAATTAAGAGCAGCATGAAGAACTAGTTAAATCACTCCTGCTAGCTACTCTCTCTCTGGTAAAATAGCATAGAACATGTATAGCTCTCCTGATTGATCATACTGGAGCATGCCGATGAACCTGTCTCCTAAACGTGAGCTGCGCTTCTCATTGTTGCCCCTAGTACTTCTCTGCGATCATTAACAATTTTCCTCCAATCTTTCACTATTAAGCATTCATCGCTTCTAGAAATCTTGAATGCATTCATGTGGAATGCAGGATCTCTTGGCCGTAAGCTAACAATTGACATCTGACCTTTAGTCTTGATACCCTGAAGCACAACTGTCATCGGGAGTCCCTGTTGAAGAACATCGTATTGTACTTAATTAATATACTTAGCAATGAAAGTTTAGCAAAAAAAATATGTATGCAAAATATGCACTGAGGACAAATAGTAAATATCTTACCATCATTCCTAAATAGATGTGACTGTTGTTCAATACCATCACTATTGGTTGCACGTTTTGAGTACTAACATTTCTAAGTGCAGGAAGAAAATTTGTCTTGACAGTATGAAGATCCTCAAGCCATGAAACATAATGACTTATTTCCTCGCAGTTTAGTTCAGCTTCGGGATAGTAGTAGGTCCTGTCTACCAAGCGCCGGACATGTTTGGTTGAATGGAGATAAGTTGTCAATAGAAATTAGTTGTCAGTTATTTTTGAATAAGCAATATCAAAGACAAAAATATAGATTAAAAGAACTCACATAATGATAGAACTGGAGGCGTCTGCACATCGACCCATATGTCTCTATTACCTTCAATATCATCTTCTGGACGAATATCAAAGGTGATAACCATACCAGGCTCAAATGCATAAGCCTTGCATAGTGCTTGCCAAGTTTTGCATTCAAAATATGTGTACGTGTGTGTATTGTATACTTTGACGTTGAAAGTATAACCATCATGCTCAGTTTTCAGGTAAGCTCTCTTTACCTCCATAGTTTCCATATCTTTGATACCTATCTTATCCAAGACAAAAATTCTTGCATGGCACGGGATGCGCTAGTAGAATAGTGAAAATTAAAAATTATAAGTCAGGCAAATGAAGCATATATAAGTCATGCTTAATTACGAAAACAGACTTTGTCGTTGTGACTTACTGTATCGAATTCGAAAGTCTCATCCAGCTTGATGCTGAATCGCATACCATCAACAAGGAAATTTCTATCGCACTGGCCGCGCTGGTCTTCACAGTAATCGCACATAATGAAATTTTTTCTGTCGTCAGACGACATTTCCTATGTTCATATTAGGCGAAACATTAATCACTTACTAATTCAATTAATTCAACTACTTCTAGTAATTCAACTAAGCATTTACTAAAATAAACTAGTTATATTAATTCAAACTAAGCATATACTAAAATAAAGTAGTTCTATATATTAATTCAACTAGTTCAACTAAACATTTACTAAAAATAAACTAGTTCTCTATATATATTAATTCAACTAGTTCAACTAAACATTTACTAAAAATAAACTAGTTATATTAATTCAACTAGTTCAAACTAAGCATATACTAAAATAAAGTAGTTCTATATATTAATTCAACTAGTTCAACTAAACATTTACTAAAAATAAACTAGTTATATTAATTCAACTAGTTCAAACTAAGCATATACTAAAATAAAGTAGTTCTATATATTAATTCAACTAGTTGAACTAAGCATTTACTTACTAAAAATAAACTAGTTCTATATATTAATTCAACAAGTTCAACTAAGCATTTACTAAAAATAAACTAGTTCTATATATTAATTCAACTAGTTCAACTAAACATTTACTAAAAATAAACTAGTTCTATATATTAATTCAACTAGTTCAACTAAGCATTATATTTACTAAAAATAAACTAGTTATTATATTAATTTAACTAGTTGAACTAAACATTAACATATTTCTAATTCATCGATGATAATATTTCTAACATTCTAAAAATAAACAAGATAGTTCTAATTCATCTAAACATTAGAAATTAAACAGAAAATAAGTAAAAAAATATGTTTGTGTGTGTGTATATGTGTGTACATGTGTAGTGTACGTGTAGTGTGTGTGTGTGTTTGTGTGTGTCTGTGTGTATGTGTGTGTGTAGTGTGTGTGTGTGTGCGTGTACATGTGTGTGTGTGTGTGTGTGTGTATTTATGTGTGTGTGTGTAGTGTGCGTGTGTGTGCATGTATGGAGCGGCGGGCGCGTACGGGCGGGCGGCGACGACAGGCGGCAGGGGCCAATGACGGCGACGAGACGGGCGGCGGCAGCCAGGGACGGCGACGAGACGTGCCGGCGGCGGCCGGGGACGGCGAGACGAGACGGGCGCGGCGACGACGACGGGCGGCGGGGGCGGCGACGACGACGGGCGACGGGGGCACGCGGCGACGACGACGACGGGCGGCGGGGGCGGCGAGGGCGACAGCACGGCGGCGCGGCGGCATCGGCATCGTCAAGATCGAGACTCACGCGCGCGAGAAAAGTGGAACGAACTGGCGACGATAACTGAATTTTCGTAAGTGCCATATATATAGGATGGGCCTTTAGTACCGGTTGGTGGCTCCAACCGGTACTAAAGGCCAATTTTAGCCAGCCCAAGCGGCGGGAAACGAGGGCCATTAGTACCGGTTGGTGGCTCCAACCGGTACTAAAGGGCCACCTTTTAGTACCGGTTGGAGCCACCAACCGGTACTAATGGCCCTGCGCTGCCACCCGTAGTGCGCTACTTTTAGTCCCACCTCGCCGAGCGAAGGGCAGCCGTACTGGTTTATAAACCCAGCCGCGGTTGCCCATTCGAACTCCTCTATATAACAGGCTTTTGGGCCTAACTAGGGCGCGCTGCCCTGTGAGCCTGCTGGCCCTTCTGGGCCTGTATTTGCACACCCTAGGTCTAGCAGGCCCACAGGGCAGCGCCCCAACATTTTTTCTTTTCTGCATTATTTATTTTCTTCTATTTATTTTTGAGTAATTTTTTATATAGTTATTTCTTTTCTGCTTTATTTTTTTCTTATATTTATTTCTGAAAAGGTTTTTTTTGCTGTATTTAGTTTCTTTGTGAATATTTTTCTTCTTCTTCTTCTTCTTCTTCTTCTTCTTCTTCTTCTTCTTCTTCTTCTTCTTCTTCCTACTCCTCCTCTTCCTCCTCCTCCTCCTCTTCTTTTTCTTCTTCATCTTCTTCCTCTTCTTCTTCTTCTTCCTCCTCTTCTTCTTCCTCTTCTTCCTCTTCTTCCTCCTCTTCTTCTTCTTCTTCTTCTTCTTCTTCTTCTTCTTCTTCTTCTTCTTCTTCTTCTTCTTCTTCTTCTTCTTCTTCTTCTTCTTCTTCTTCTTCTTCTTCTTCTTCTTCTTCTTCTTCTTCTTCTTCTTCTTCTTCTTCTTCTTCTTCTTCTTCTTCTTCTTCTTCTTCTTCTTCCTCCTTCTCCTCTTCTTCTTCTTCTCCTACTCTTCTTCTTCTTCTTCTTCTTCTTCTTCTTCTTCTTCTTCTTCTTCTTCTTCTTCTTCTTCTTCTCTTCTTCTTCTTCTTCTTCTTCTTCTTCTTCTTCTTCTTCTTCTTCTTCTTCTTCTTCTTCTTCTTCTTCTTCTTCTTCTTCTTCTTCTTCTTCTTCTTCTTCTTCTTCTTCTTCTTCTTCTTCTTCTTCTTCTTCTTCTTCTTCTTCTTCTTCTTGTTCTTCTCCTTCTCCTCCTCCTCTTCTTCTTCTCCTTCTTCTTCCTCCTCTTCCTCTTCTTCTTCCTCCTTCTCCTACTCTTCTTCTTCTTCTTCTTCTTCTTGTTCTTGTTCTTCTTCTTCTTCTTCTTCTCCTTCTTCTTGCTCCTCTTCTTCTTCTTCTTCTTCTTCTTCTTCTTCTCCTTCTTCTTCTTCTTCTTCTTCTTCTTCTTCTTCTTCTTCTTCTTCTTCTTCTTCTTCTTCTTCTTATTTCTGCGTAGTTTTTGTATAGTTTTTTCTTTTCTGTTATATTTATTTTCTTCTATTTATTTGTGATTAGTTTTTCATCTAGTTTGCCAAAATTCAACATTTTCCGAGTTCATTTTGTAGTGATTTGCAATTTCATGGTCATTTTGTAAACGATTGAAAAATATCAAATATAATTTTTTTCTTTTCTGCTTTATTTTTTCTTCTATTTATTTCTGAATAGTTTTTTCTTTTCTGCTATATTTATTTTCTTCTATTTATTTCTGAGTAGTTTTTTTATTTTGTTTTTTTCTTTTCAGCTATAGTTTTTCTTCTTTTTTGCTATTTTTTCTTTTCTGCAAAACTTGATGGTCAAAGTCTGGAGTTATAACTTAAAAAAAGAAATGTCGACGTGCAATTAGTTTTTGCCATAACAGAAGAAGTCCGGAGTTGTAATAAGTTATTAAAAATAAAAAAGAGGTGCAATGCTCGTTAATTTGCTTCAAGCCATTCGGAATAGTGTAAACTGCACTGCGCATAGCTCCATGCAGTCTACCGTATTCCTGAAGGCTTGAAGCTAAGCAACATGAGCATTGAGCCTCTTCTTCATTGTCTCTGCACTCAGGGCTTATAAACCGCTCCTAGTCCCTCTCACTTCACGAGGTGGGACTAAAAAACAGCTTGCCATAAACTCATAAACCCGAATACTTCGAAAGAGATTGTCCAGTTTGTAAACGAAGTGCATCCAGTTTTTGCCGTAACCCTCTCTACTTTTTGAACATGATATGTGGGTGAAATGATGATACCATGCCAAGTTTCAACTTTTTCAGAGTTCATTTGTAGTGCTTTTCAATTTCCAGGTCATTTAGTTCTCAAAACAAATAGCAAATGAAGGCATAAACGGTTGAAAGTTGATGGCGTCGCTTTGAATGGTGCATACTGAAAGCAAAATATATAAGAGCATTTAGATCATGATCTTATATTTCTTTACAGTCTAAATTGTCAATATGATATTATAACATGAAAAATACTTTGATCATCAATGATCTTTGTGTGTACAATCTGAATTGTCAATATGAGTCATCAACGATTTATAAACCGATGAAGACTCATATTGCGGCCACAAATTCTACACATAGAGTTCAATGAAGACCAAGTGCTTGTGATAGTTTGAGAAATAACATATTTAAGGTGGTAAAAGGCTTGTTAGGGGAGCGAGGTGGGACTAAAAACAGCTTGCCATAACCTCATTAGTACCGGTTCGTGGTACGAACCGACACTAAATTGTGATGGTGGGGCCATAGCCTGACCGCGGGCTGACACAGCCTCTTTAGTACCGGTTTGTGGCATGAACCGGTACTAAAGGTTCGCCACGAACCGGTGCTATTGATCGCCGCCACGAACCGGCACTAGTGTACACATTAGTGCCGGCTGAAATTCCAACCGGCACTATTGTGCTTCACATTTGACCCTTTTTCTACTAGTGCTGTTTAAAGGTATGGACCATCTTAAATTCTGCCCAAGCCAAACAAATCCAGCCAGATCCGACACGAAAGAAGAAGCAGTTCATGACTTACTCCAAGACGATGAGTTTGACCGGCGTGGCTCGCCTACACCCGCCATCACTGGCAGAGCTAGGGAGGAAGTTGGGGGGGGGGTGATAAAACTTGCAGACCTAAGGGGGCCAAATACTGAATTTATCCTCATCTAAACCCTCTAAATTTTTTTCCTTCACACTTTTTGCTAGGGCGGTGCGCGCGGGGGAGGGGGGGTGGTGGTGCTAGGAACCCATCTAGTGAGCTAACCACAATGCCCTTAACTTTCTTCGTGCATGTGCATGTGTGTTATGTGTGTGTGTGTGTGTCCCCTTCATGATTATGGTTTTATGTTGCATAATTTGAGCCTCCCAGTTCTTTAGCAGATGGATAGCCTCCCATGCTTCTGGAATTGAAATGTAGCGAAATATTTCAGTTCTGGAATATACTGAAATATTGATCCAACGGAAGTGAAATTCTAACATTGAAATCAAGTGAAGATTTGGAACTGATAATGTGATATATGTTATATGTTGTTCTGAAATCAAAATTGGTATGTAGATATATGTGAAATTGACATATGTGATGTCCACTTTACTGAAATAGATATCTATGGTGTGCAACTTATATTTGTGATGTGAAACCATTTTTTAATTGGAATGGATGTTAATATTTGTCTGACATAAGAATGAATGTTCAATACTTAAATATGGACCAGTTAATTGCACAAGTGTTGCAATGGGGGCATACATATAATAGTGATTCAATACCAATCGTGTCTAACATATACTTCCCCGTGAATGATTGATTCCTTTCCGTGATAGTAGAGATAGATACACAGGCCTGAAAGGAAGGATAGCCGACTGTAATTGATTCCTTCATGTGAATTTACCATGCTACCAAATAATTATTGATATAGGGTGGATACCCTACCGATCTTTTACGAAATGGAGGGGATCCTACGAAGAACACGAGGGGAAACGCTCAAATCAACGAGAACAATCACACATGTGCTAGATCCATGAGCATAAAGAGTGATACAAGATTCAAACACAACAAAGGATGGTACAAGTAGCAAGTTCTTCTCCAAGAGGAGGTCTTGAATCCACTAGGGGCTCTTCCCTTTCGGGGCCTTGAATCCACTTGGGATCTTCTCCGCAGAGGCCTCGATCTCCAATGGAGTATGTGTCAAGTGGATGAGCAAAGCTCTATCTCTCATATGAGCTAAACCAATGCTAACCCTAGAAAAGTGGAGGAGGAGTCCTATATATAGTCTAGGGGGTCGAAGGGGTACATGGGCCTCGGCCCTAATCACTGTGCGCAGATAGGCATCGGACGTCCGTGGCTCGCGAGGGACTGGTCATCCGGAAGACACCGGTCGTCTAGTGATTCTGCTCCGGTAAGGGGTCGCTAGATGTCCGGTGGGCCGTCGATCGTCCGGTCGTCGGTCGTCTGGAGGGCTCGGACTTCTGTTAATTTCCGTTCTATGACATGACACCGGATGTCCGGAGTGGCTCGATCGTCCGGTCGCTGGAAGGTGTCGGACGTCCGGTCCGTACCGGTCGTCCTACCGCTGTAGCATTGGCTGGCTGGGACTTGGGATGGCTGGATGGTGCTCCAGGGTTCGGACGTCCGGTCCGGTCCGGTTGTCTAGTGGTGTGGTTTTCCTGGCAGCTCTTCTTCATGGTCCTTGTACTTAGTGTCCTCGCCATCTTCTCCGTTTGATGTAGTTGCTCTGTGGCTTCCCTCCAAGTACCTGATCACACATAGTGTTTCCGCTTGTGGTAGTAGCCATGTTTCACATGTGGGAAGTGGTAGTTCGGAGAGGAGCGAGTTCACCTTAGTTTCGATAGCCCTTGCTCGAGCTCTTGTCATAGGTCCATGTGGTATCATAGGAGACGAAGGTAGGTCCATGGGGATCACCGTAGGATGCTCCTCATCATCGCCCCCCTTGGGAAAGATCCAACCTCAGATCAAAAACCTCATCACCATGGTAGGGAGAGATATCCTTGATGTTGAATATGTCGCTCATGAATTATTTGTTACGTGTGATGTTGATCTTGTAGGAGTTTTTGTTGTAGCGTTCGATCACCTTGAAGGGTCCATCGGCTCGTGGTAGAAGCTTGGACTTACGTTCGTTGGGGAAGCGGTCCTTGCGAAGGTGTAGCCACACAGGATCTCCACTGTTGAATATCATGGGGTGCTTGTTGAAGTTGATCTTGGTCGCGAGGCGTTGTACTTGGCGCTCGATGGTGTGCCTTGTATATTCATGCACCTTCTTGAGATATCTCGCTCGGACGCTCATGTCCGTGTTGATGTGCTCTTGTAGTGGCAGTGGTAGAATGTCCAATGGGGACAACGGGTTGAAGCCATATACTACCTCGAAGGGGGACTTGCCGGTAGTCGAGTGTCTTGCGAGATTGTAGGCGTACTCGGAGATGGGTAAGCACTCCTCCCACTCCTTGATGTTCTTCTTGATCAACACGCATAGGAGAGTGGAGAGCGTCCGATTTGTGACCTCTGTTTGGCCGTCAGTTTGTGGATGGCATGCTGAAGAGAACAAGAGATTGATTCCGATCTTGGCGCATAGCGTCTTCCAAAAGTAGCTTAGGAACTTGACGTTGCGGTCCGACACGATAGTCTTGGGCACTCCATGTAGATGGAAGATTTCCCTACAAAAGAGATTTGCAACATGTGAATCATCGTCTATCTTGTTGCACGGGATAAAATGTGCCATCTTAGAGAAACAATCCACTACAACAAACACATAATCTTTGCCATTTATAGTTCTAGGCAAACCAAGCACAAAGTCCATATTAATATATTCCCATGGGTGGTACGGAATAGGAAGTGGCATATAGAGACCATGGGATTGAGCTTTAGACATAACTTTGTGACATGTAGAGCATCAGTTGGTATAGCGGGAGACGTCGCAGAACATCTTGGGCCAAAAGTAGTTCTTGGAGAGCGTAACGAATGTCTTGTCGTGTCCAAAGTGTCCCATAAGTCCTCCTCCATGAGCCTCTTGTGAAAGTAAAAACAAAGAGAATACTCAGGGATACATAGTTTGTTAGCTCTCATAAGATAATCATCATTGATGTAATAGCGTTCCCAAGATGTATGCGTCAAACATTTGGCATAAGGAATAGCAAAAGTAGGATCATGCGCATACAAGTCTTTTATGTGTTCAAAGCCAATGACATTCAATTCAAGTTGAGTAACAAGCATGCATTTGTGGGAAAGAGTGTCTGCCACAACATTTTCCTTACCTTTGATGTACTTGATGACATAAGGAAAAAGACTCGATAAAATCACTCCATTTGGCATGACGCTTATTCAATTTAGTTTGGCCCTGAAGGTATTTAAGCATTTCATGATCCGTATGGATGATAAATTCATGAGGGCAAAGGTAATGTTCCCACACATGCAAGACTCTCACTAAAGCATACAACCCTTTGTCATAGATTGGATAGTTAAGTTGCATGCAGGAAAGTTTCTCACTAAAATAAGCAATGGGATGCTTCTCTTGCATTAACACATCTCCTATACCATCGCCACTAGCATCGCAATGAACTTCAAAAGTTTTGTCAAAATTGGGCAAGGAAAGCAAATGAGCATGTGTAAGCAAATTCTTAAACTCGTTAAATGCAGTATCTTGGGATATTCCCCAAACAAATGGTGCATTCTTCTTACTCAAGGCATGCAAAGGATATGCAATAGTGCTAAAGTCCTTAACGAATCTACGATAGAAACGGGCTAGGCCAAGGAAACATCGCACTTGTTGCAAGTTGGTTGGTTGTGGCCAAGTTTTAATAGCATCAATTTTAGCTTCATCAACATGAACACCCTTAGAAGACACAACAAAACCCAAGAAAACAAGCTTATCAACACCAAAAATGCATTTTTCCATATTAGCATAAAGGCGTTCTTTTCTTAAAGTTTGCAAAACGGTTCTAAGATGGGTGACATGATCTTCGAGAGACATGCTAAACACAAGAATATCATCAAAGTAAACCACAACAAATACACCAATGTATGGGTGAAGAACATAATGCATCACACCCGCCAGGTGCTTCGGATAAGCCCATAGGCATAACTAGCCATTCATACAAGCCAAACTTGGTTTTGAAAGCGGTTTTCTATTCATCAGCCTCTTGAATGCAAATTTGGTAATAACCACTCTTTTTTTTGAGAACTGATGACAGTGAGATTAAGCTCTCACTGCCTTTTATATTAATAAATTAAGAGTTAGAGGGGGGGGGTTAGAGTATCCAGATAGTTACAATTTACATGGGGAGGAGGGGGGGGAGGTGTGGCCAAGCAGCTATTACAAGGAGTTACAGAGAGCTAGCTAGGGATAAAATGTAAGGACCTTGCTCCTGCTTTGATCTATGAGCTAGCATGGCAAAGTCCAACTTGAATCTGTTCTTCCAAGAGTCAAACAAGGGCTGGATCCCTCTAAAATGTTTATCATTTCTCTCCTTACAAACCCCCCAAGCTGCCACCGCAAAGACTTCCAGGAACATTGGCCGAGCCCATCTATCTCTGGCATCATGCAACATTCTCAACCTGCATATATCATTTGGCCATTGGATTCCAAGGGCATCCCAGCATCTCTGGCTGAAGGGGCAGGTAAAGAAGAGGTGCACGATGTCTTCCTCCAGAGGGTTTTAACAGAGCAGACATGTATAATCATCATTCTGAATTTTGAAGTGTCGTCTCCTCAACATGTTCCTACTGTTCAACCTATCAGCCATGGGCAACCATAAGAACACTTTGCACTGCATGGTACATTTAGATTTCCATATCCAATGGAAGGCCTCGTCCACCTGCACCTGGCTGAAGCAATGGGCATAGTACTTTGTAGATCTGCATTCCCTCCTACCCCAGACACATGACCAGATGTCTTTGTCAGTATTGAGGGAAACATCCAATGTTTCAGCCTGCAACCCAGCCACCTCTTGCCGCGCTTCCGATGAAACAGGAAGATGGAACACCTCACACAATCATTCAGAAGATAGTAGCTGACGAACCGAGGTGTCCGGTTCTTTGGCAAATGAGAAGGATCTCGGGAATTTATCCTGAAAGATTTCAGTTTTCCACTTATCTTTCCAAAAGAGGATCATGTCTCCCACAGCCACATCCACCCTTGTGACACCTTAAGGTACAATGGCTTAGTGACTCTGGCACATGCAAAAACTATCGTCTTTCTTAGGCACAAGAATAACCGGTATGACATAAGGACTTAAGCTTTCACGTACATGCCCGTTGTCAATGAGCTGTTGTACTTGCCGTTGTATTTCCTTAGTTTCTTCAGGGTTGACACGGTAGGGTGCCTTGTTTGGTAACAGTGCGCTAGGGATGAGGTCGATACAGTGTTCAATGCCGCGTAGAGGAGGTAGTCCCGGAGGTAGCTCATCGGAGAAGACGTCCTTGAATTCCTACAATAGAGAAGACAACACTAAAGGTAGATTGTGAGAGGTGTTAGTCCTTGTCACTTCATCCTTGCACAAAAGGACATACATCATAACACTTGATGGGTTCTCACACACTGCTCTCATCTCACTTTTGGTAGAAAATAACAGTAAGTTTTTCTTGTTGCTCATCGTGGAGGCACTCAATTCTGGCTTGTGGCGCTCACTCAATTTTTGGAGGCTCACTCTCGCACTATTCTCTCCATGATGGGTGGTTGCTTGCTTGTTGGCAATCATTTGGCTTGGGGACCTACGTTGTAGCACGCATTCCTTTCCCTTCATCTTGAAGCTATAGTGATTGGTTCTTCCATTGTGGATGATGTCGCTGTCGAATTGCCATGGTCGTCCAAGTAGGAGATGGCAAACATACATGGGAACCACATCACACTCCAAGGTGTCTTCGTATGCTCTAATCTTGAAGGAGACTTGAACGGTGTGCTCCACTTGGATGGTGCCGGAGTCGCTAAGCCATTGGACCTTGTAGGGGTGAGGGTGCTTCATCTTGACCAATTGTAACGTGGAACAAAGCTCTTAACTTGCCAAATCATGGCAACTTCCTCCGTCGATGATGACCTTAACGGGACGACTGTTGATGCCCGCCTTGGTATGGAAGATGTGGCAACGTTGGTCTTCCTCTTGTTGGTGTTGAAGCGTCAAGACCTTGGAGACAACGAGAGTGGGGCTCGTATCATTGTCACGAAAGACTTGGTCATCTTCATTCATGTGCCGGTGCATGACCACGTGGTCAAGCGCTTCCATTCTTCCTCACTCATCAAGTCATAGGTGTCACCGTCATTGGCAATCATGGTGCACTGAGTGGGGCACTCGAATGTCTTGTGGCCTCAGCCTTGACATGTGAAGCATTTGATGGAACTTGTCTTGACGGTCTCATCTGGTGGAGTTGTAGATGATGAAGCTCTCGGCTTGAAGTTGCTTTTAGTAGGAGGACGGCTTGAAGATGTCGAAGTTTTCTTGTAACTTGACTTTTCGCTGTTGCTTGTGGAAGGTTTGGTTGAGGTAGGAGGCGTTGGATTCGTTGAAGCTTGAATGTATGAACCGTATGGCTTGGAAGATTACTTGGCATACTTGTAGTCATCTTGCACTTGTTGCTCCGCCTTGGTAGCTTTGTGCACTAGCTCGAGGAGGTTGGAGTAGGGTTGGAAGTCGGCGATCTTCTTGATAGGATGGTTGAGTCCATTCAAGAAACGTGCCATGGTTTGTTCCTCATCTTCCATGACATTTGCGCGAATCATGGCTATCTCCATTTCCTTGTAGTACTCTTCAACCGACTTTGTTCCTTCCTTGAGGAGCTGCAAGTTCTTGAAGAGGTCGTGGCTATAGTACGTGGGTACAAAGCGCGCTCGCATGACATCCTTCATTTGGTTCCATGTTGTGATGGGCGGGTCACTTCTTGCCGCTCGACGCTCAATGACTTGCTCCCACTAAATGAGGACATAGTCTTGGAACTCAAGTGATACCATTACAATCTTCTTCTCTTCTTCATAGTTATGTAAACGAAAGATCTCGTCGACTTTGAATGCCCATGAAAGGTAGTCTTTGGGATCGTTGCTTCCGAAGAACTTAGGCATGGTGAACTTGAGCTTGCTGTAATGTTGCTCTTCATTGTGTTGGGGTCGATGGTGATGGTGATGACGCTCTTGTTGGGGAACGCGGTAATTTCAAAACATTTCCAATGATCACACAAGATCTATCACTAGGTGATGCATATCAACCAGAGGGGAGAGTGTTGTCTACATATCCTCGTAGACCTAGAGCGGAAGCGTTATGACAACGTGGTTGATGTAGTCGTACGTCTTCACGATTCGACCGATCCTAGCACCGAAGGTACGACACCTCCGCGATCTTCACATGTTCAGCTCGGTGACGTCCCACGAACTCTAGATCCACCTGAGGACGAGGGAGAGTTTCGTCAGCATGATGGCGTGGTGACGGTGATGATGAAGTTACCAGCGCAGGGCTTTGCATAAGCACTATGATGATATAACCGAGGTGTGTAACTGTGGAGGGGGCATCGCCCACGGCTAAAACAATTGTCAACTTGTGTGTTCTAGGATGCCCCCTGCCCCCGTATATAAAGGAGCAAGGGGGAAGGCCGGTCGGCCCTCATGGGGCGCACCCCAAGTAGGATTCCTACTAGGAATCCTATTCCTAGTAGGTTTCCAACAAGGGAAGAGAGGGCGAAGGAGGAAGGAAGAGGGGGAAGGGAAGGAAAGGGGGGGGGGGGGGGGGGCGCCCCCCTTCCCTTGTCCTATTCGGACTCAAGGGGGGGGGGCAGCCCCTCCTGGCCCTTCTTCTTCTACCACTAAGGCCCATCTAGGCCCACTAGTCCCCCCTCGGGGGGGGGGGGGGTTCCGGTAACCCTCCGACACTCTGGTTATATCTGAAACTTCTCCGAAACACTTCTAGTGTCCGAATATAGTCGTCCACTATATCAATCTTTACGTCTCGACCATTTAGAGACTCCTCGTCATGTCCGTGATCACATCTGGGACTTGCTACGTCTTGAGCTTGCGTTGGTTTTCCTTGAAGAGGAAAGGGTGATGTAGCACAACAACGTAAGTATTTCCCTCAGTTTATGAGAACCAAGGTATCAATCTAGTAGGAGGCTCCTCACAAGTCCCACGAACCTACACAAACAAACAAAGAACTCGCAACCAACATGATAAAGGGGTTGTCAATCCCTTCACGGCCACTTGTGAAAGTGAGATCTGATAGAGATAATATGATAAGATAAATATATTTTTGGTATTTTATAATATAGATGCAAAAAATAAAGATGCAAATAAAAGTCGATTGGAAACTTATATGATAAAGGATAGACCTGGGGGCCATAGGTTTCACTAGAGGCTTCTCTCAAGATAGCATAAGTATTACGGTGGGTGAACAAATTACTGTCGAGCAATTGATAGAAAAGCGAATAATTATGAGATTCTCTAGGCATGATCATGTATATAGGCATCACGTCCGTAACAAGTAGACCGACTCCTGCCTGCATCTACTACTATTACTCCACACATCGACCACTATCCAGCATGCATCTAGAGTATTAAGTTCATAAGAAAAGAGTAACACATTAAGAAAGATGACATGATGTAGCGGGATAAACTCAAGCAATATGATATAAACCCCATCTTTTTATCCTCGATGGCAACAATACAATACGTGCCTTGCAACCCTTTCTGTCACTGGGTAAGGACACCGTAAGATTGACCCCAAAGCTAAGCACTTCTCCCATGGCAAGAAAGATCAATCTAGTAGGCCAAACTAAATCGATAGTTTGAAGAGACTTACAAAGATAACTCAATCATACATAAAAGAATTCAGAGAATATTCAAATATTATTCATAGATAAACTTGATCATAAACCCACAATTCATCGGATCTCGACAAACACACCGCAAAAAGAGGTTACATCAAATAGATCTCCACAAGAGAGTGGGCGAACATTGTATTGAGATCCAAAAAGAGAGAAGAAGCCATCTAGCTAATAACTATGGACCCGAAGGTCTGTGGTAAACTGCTCACAACTCATCGGAGGGGCTATGGTGTTGATGTGGAAGCCCTCCGTGGTGGATTCCCCCTCCGGCAGAACGCTGACGACGGCTCCAAGATGGGATCTCGCGAATACAGACGGTTACGGTGGTGGAATATTTCTTCGGTGGCTCCCTGGATGTTTTCGGGGTATGTAGGCTTATACAGGAGGAAGAAGTACGTCGGTGGCCGCCCGAGGGGCCCACGAGACAGGGGGCGCACCCAGGAGAGGTGGGTGCACCCTCCTATCTCATGGCCGCCTCGGCTGCTTCTTGGCTTGTAGTCCAAGTCCTCTGGATCCCGTTCGTTTCAAAAATCACGCTCCCGAAGGTTTCATTCCGTTTGGACTCCGTTTGGACTCCGTTTGATATTCCTTTTGTTCGAAATACTGAAATAGGAAAAAAAAACAGCAATACGGGCTGGGCCTCCGGTTAGTAGGTTAGTCCCAAAAATGATATAAATGTGTAAAATAAAGCCCATAGACATACAAAACAGGTAATATAATAGCATGGAACAATAGAAAAATTATAGATACGTTGGAGACGTATCAAGCATGCCCAAGCTTAATTCCTGCTCGTCCTCGAGTAGGTAAATGATAAAAATAGAATTTTTGATGTGGAATGCTACCTAGCATAATTCTCAATGTAATTTCTCTTTATTGTGGCATGAATGTTCAGATCCAAGTGATTCAAAATAAAAGTTCATATTGATAAAAGAAATAGTAATACTTCAAGCATACTAATAAAATCAATCATGTCTTCTCAAAATAACATGGCTAAAGAAAGTTCATCCCTACAAAATCATATAGTTATGCTATGCTTCATTTTTTTCACACAAAGATGTTCCCAACTTCTATACCCCCGATGACAAGCCAAGAAATTGTTTCGTACTTAAATAATCTCAAACTTTTTCAACCTTCATGCAATACATGAGCGTGAGCCATGGATATAGCACTATGGGTGGAATAGAATAATGATTGGGGATTGTGTGGAGAAGATAAAAAAGGACAAAGTCTCACATTGACGAGGATAATCAACATGCTATGGGAATGCCCATCAATTGATGTCAACATGAGGAGTAGGGATTGCCATGCAACGGATGCACTAGAGCTATAAATGAATGAAAGCTCAACAAAAGAAAATTAGTGGGTGTGCATCCAACTTGCTTGCTCACGAAGACTTAGGGAATTTGAGGAAACCCATCGTAGGAATATACAAGCCAAGTTCTAAAATGAAAAAATCCAACTAGTATATGAAAGTGACAACCTATGAGACTCTCTACATGAAAACATGGTGCTACTTTGAAGCACAATATATGAGACTCACTACATGAAGAGCAAGGTGCTACTTTGAAGCACAATATATGAGACTCACTACATGAAGAGCAAGGTGCTACTTTGAAGCACAAGTGTGGAAAAAGAGATAGTAGCATTGCCCCTTTATTTTTTTTATTTTTTTTCTTTGACCTTTCTTTTTCTTCTTTTGGCCTTTCCTTTTTTTATTTTTGGGCAATTCTATAAAAATGATGATCATCACACTTTTATTGATTACAACACATGAATTACAACTCGAAACTAGAACAAGATATGACTCTATATGAATGCCTCCGGCGGTGTACAGGGATGGTGCAATGAATCAAGAGTGACATGTATAAAATTTATGCATGGTGGCTTTGCCACAAATATGATGTCAACTACATGATCATGCAATGGCAATATGACAAAAGTAATGTATGTCATGATGATGATGAATGGAACGGTGGAAAGTTGCATGGCAATATATCTCGGAATGGCTATGGAAATGCCATAAATAGGTAGGTATGGTGGCTGTTTTGAGGAAGATATAAATAGGTTTATGTGTGATAGAGCGTATCATATCACGGGGTTTGGATGCACCGGCAAAGTCTGCACCAACTCTTAAGGTGAGAAAGGGCAATGCATGGTACCGAAGAGGCTAGCAATGATGGAAAGGTAAAAGTGCGTATAATCTATAGACTCAACATTAGCCATAAGACCTCATATACTTATTGCAAAAATTTAGAAGTCATCAAAAACCAAGCACTACACGCATGCTCCTAGGGGGATAGATTGGTAGAAAAAGACCATCGCTCGTCCCCGACCTCCACTCATAAGGATGCACAAGCGAGGTACACTTCATGCGTCAAATTTGTTACACAACTTTAACCATATGTGCATACTACGGGACTTAACTTCAACACAAGCATTCTTTAAATTCATAATCACCCAACTAACATGACTTTAATATCACTACCTCCCTATCTCAAAACAATTACCAAGTATCAAATTGATCATAGCATCCAATTCACTTCCTATGATTGTTTTTATTATACCCAACTTAGATGCTCATCATTCTAGGACCAATTTATAACCATAGCAAATACCATGCTGTTAAAAGACTCTCAAAATAATATAAGTGAAGCATGAGAGATCAACAATTTCTTCAAAATTAATCCACCGCCGTGCTCTAAAAGATATAAGTGAAGTACTAGAGCAAAAACTATCTAGCTCAAAAGATATAAGTGAAGCACATAGAGTATTCTAATAAATTTCAATCAAGGAGGCTTCTCCCGAAATGTGTGTTACAGCAAGGATGATTGTGGTAAACTAAAAATCAAAGACTAATATAATACACGACGCTCCAAGCTAAACACATATCATGTGGCGAATAAAAATATAGCTCCAAGTAAAGTTACCAAGGAACGAAGACGAAAGAGGGGATGCCTTCCAAGGGCATCCCCAAGCTTAGTCTTTTGGCTATTCTTGAATATCTTGGGGTGCCTTGGGCATCCCCAAGCTTAGGCTTTTGCCACCCTTATTCCCTAGTCCATCAAAGCTTTACCCAAAACTTGAAAACTTCACAACACAAAACTCAACAGGAAACAAAACTACCACATAAGGTATTGTATTGAACCCATTCTTTATTTATATTGGTGTTAAACCTACTGTATTCCAAGTTCTCTATGGTTCATACCCTTACATACTAGCCATAGATGCATCAACATAAGCCAACAACACACGAAAAACAGAATCTGTCAAAAACAGAACAGTCTCTAGCAATCTGTAGCTAACGCAAACTTATGGAACCTTAAAAATCCTACCAAAATAGGAAGTCCTAAAAAATTTGTTTATTGAACATCATCAAAACGAATCAATGCAAAATCTCGTTTCTGTGATTTATTGAATTGTTCCTCGTGAGCGCAAAGTTTCTGTTTTTCAGCAGAATCAAATCAACTCATATCATAGGTTATCCTATAGGTTCTACTTGGCACAAACACTAATTAAAACATGAAAAGAACATATAAAGAGAAAGTAGATGCAAAATTTATTACTAAACAGGAACAAAAACAAGAAACACAAAGAAAATTGGGTTGCCTCCCAACTAGCGATATCGTTTAACGCCCCTAGCTAGGCATAAAAGCGAAGATATATCTAAGTAGTGCCATCTTTGGCACTTGATTCATAGGTAGCTCGCATGATAGATTCATAAGGTAATTTGTCTTTCTTTATTGGAAAGTGCTCCATGCCTTTCTTTAATGGAAATTGGAATCTAATATTCCCTTCCTTCATATCAATAGTCACACCAATCGTTCTAAGGAAAGGTATACCAAGAATAATAGGGCAAGAAAGATTGCAATCTATATCAAGAACGATAAAATCAACGAGAACCAAATTTCTATTAGCAACAATTAAAACATCATTGATCCTTCCCATTGGCTTTTTAATGGTGGAATCCGCAAGGTGCAAATTTAAAGAGAAATCATCAAGATCATGGAAACCTAGAATATCACATAAAGTTTTCGGAATCGTGGAAACACTAGCACTCAAATCACACAAGGCAAAACACTCATAATCTTTAATTTTAATCTTTATAGTAGGTTCCCACTCATTATTAAGTTTTCTAGGTATAGAAACTTCCAAATTAAGTTTTTCATCAAAATATTGCATCAAGGCATCAACAATATGTTTGGTAAAAGCTTTATTTTGACTATAAGCATGAGGAGAATTAACAATGGATTGCAACAAGGAAATACAAATTTCTAAAGAACAATTACAACAATCAAAATCCTTGAAATCTGAGATAGTGGGTTCAATACTATTTAAAGTCATGACCTCTCCAATCCCACTTTTACCAACTTTAGCATCAAGATCTAAAAACTTCGAATTCTTGGGACGCCTTCTAAATAAAGTTAACTCATCTCCAGTCCCATCATTATCAAGATTCATATTGCGAAACAAAGATCTAATAGGGGACACATCAATAACTTTAAAATCTTCATCATTATTTTCATGGAAACTAGAAGAACACGCTTTTATAAAGCAATCTTTCTTAGCACGCAATCTAGCGGTTCTTTCTTTGCATTCGTCACTGGAACTTCTCATAGATTTGAGAGACTCATTGATATCATGCTTAGGAGAAGAAGATCTAAGTTTGAGAGAATCAACATCAAGCGAAAGTCTATCAACATTCCTAGCCAAATCATCAACTTTGAGAAATTTTTCTTCAAGCAAAGCATTAATATTCTTTTGAGAGATCATAAATTCTTTCACACTATTTTCAAAATCAGAGGGCATCTTATTAAACCATAAGAATTATTGTAGGAATTTCCATAATTATTAGAGGAATTGCTAGGGATCGGTCTAGGATTAAAGTTTCCTCTATAAGCATTGTTTCCAAAATTATTCCTACCAACAAAATTTACATCCACATATTCATTATTATTCTCAATCAAGGTAGATAAAGGCATATCATTGGGATCAATAGAAGAACTCTTAGTAGCAAACAATCTCATAATCTCATCCATCTTTCCACTCAAAACATTAATTTCTTCTATATCATGCACTTTTTTACTAGTAGATCGTTCGGTGTGCCATTGAGAATAATTAGACATAATATTATCAAGAAGTTTTGTAGCATCTCCTAACGTGATTTCCATAAATGTGCCTCCGGCGGCCGAATCTAAAAGATTTCTAGAAGCAAAATTCAATCTGGCATAAATTTTTTGTATGATCATCCATAAATTTGAACCATGTGTAGGGCAATTGCGAATCATCAATTTCATTCTTTCCCAAGATTGGGCAACATGCTTATGATCAAGTTGTTTAAAATTCATAATATCGTTCCTAAGTGAGATGATCTTAGCGGGAGGAAAATACTTAGAGATAAAAGCATCTTTGCATTTGTTCCAAGAATCAATACTATTTTTAGGCAAAGACGAAAACCAAACTTTAGCACGATCTCTAAGTGAAAACGGAAATAACTTCAATTTAACAATATCATTATCCGTATCCTTTTTCTTTCGCATCTCACACAAATCAACAAAGTTATTTAGATGAGTAGCGGCATCTTCACTAGGAAGGCCGGAGAATTGATCTTTCATAACAAGATTCAGTAAAGCAACATTGATTTCACAAGATTCAACATCATTAAGAGGAGCAATCAGAGTACTAAGGTAATCATTATTATTAGTATTGGAGAACTCACACAATTTGGTATTATCTTGCGCCATGGCGACAAGTAATCCAACACACAAGCAAACAGAAAAAGGCAAACGAGAGAGAGAGGAGGAAGAAGGCAAGCGGAAAAGAGAGGAGATTGGGAAAGAGAAGGAGAATAAAACAGCAAGGGTGGAGTGGGGGAGAGGAAAACAAGAGGCAAAAGGCAAATAATGTAAATGCGAGGGAGATGAGTTTGTGATGAGTACTTGGTATGTCTTGACTTGAGCGAAGACCTCCCCGGCAATGGCGCCAGAAATCCTTCTTGCTATGTCTTGAGGTTGCGTTGGTTTTCCTTGAAGAGGAAAGGGTGATGCAACACAATAGCGTAAGTATTTCCCTCAGTTTTTGAGAACCAAGGTATCAATCCAGTAGGAGGCTCCTCACAAGTCCCACGAACCTACACAAACAAACAAAGAACTCGCAACCAACGCGATAAAGGGGTTGTCAATCCCTTCACGGCCACTTGTGAAAGTGAGATCTGATAGAGATAATATGATAAGATAAATATATTTTTGGTATTTTATAATATAGATGCAGAAAATAAAGATGCAAATCAAAGTAGATTGGAAACTTATATGATAAAGGATAGATCCGGGGGCCATAGGTTTCACTAGAGGCTTCTCTCAAGATAGCATAAGTATTATGGTGGGTGAACAAATTACTGTCGAGCAATTGATAGAAAAGCGAATAATTATGAGATTATCTAGGCATGATCATGTATATAGGCATCACGTCCGTAACAAGTAGACCGACTCCTGCCTGCATCTACTACTATTACTCCACACATCGACTGCTATCTAGCATACATCTAGAGTATTAAGTTCATAAGAACAGAGTAACGCATTAAGAAAGATGACATGATGTAGAGGGATAAACTCAAGCAATATGATATAAACCCCATCTTTTTATCCTTGATGGCAACAATACAATTCGTGCCTTGCAACCCTTTCTGTCACTGGGTAAGGACACCGCAAGATTGAACCCAAAGCTAAGCACTTCTCCCATGGCAAGAAAGATCAATCTAGTAGGCCAAACCAAATCAATAATTTGAAGAGACTTGCAAAGATAACTCAATCATACATAAAAGAATTCAGAGAAGATTCAAATATTATTCATAGATAAACTTGATCATAAACCCACAATTCATCGGATCTCGACAAACACACCGCAAAAAGAGATTACATGAAAGAGATCTCCACAAGAGAGGGGGAGAACATTGTATTGAGATCCAAAAAGAGAGAAGAAGCTATCTAGCTAATAACTATGGACCCGAAGGTCTGTGGTAAACTACTCACAACTCACTGGAGGGGCTATGGTGTTGATGTAGAAGCCCTCCATGGTGGATTCCCCCTCCGGCAGAACACCGACGACGGCTCCAAGATGGGATCTCGCGGATACAGAAGGTTATGGTGGTGGAAATATTTCTTCGGTGGCTCCCTGGATGTTTTCGGGGTATGTAGGCTTATATAGGAGGAAGAAGTACGTCAGTGGCCGCCCGAGGGGCCCACGAGACAGGGGGGCGCGCCTAGGAGGGGTGGGCGCGCCCTCCTATCTTTTGGCCGCCTTGGCTGCTTCTTGGCTTGAACTCCAAGTCCTATGGATCACGTTCGTTCCAAAAATCACGCTCCCGAAGGTTTCATTCCGTTTGGACTCCGTTTGATATTCCTTTTCTTCGAAATACTGAAATAGGCAAAATAACAGCAATACGGGCTGGGCCTCCGGTTAGTAGGTTAGTCCCAAAAATGATATAAATGTGTAAAATAAAGCCCATAGACATACAAAATAGGTAATATAATAGCATGGAACAATAAAAAATTATGGATACATTGGAGACGTATCAGGACTCCAAACAATCTTCGGTAAATCATATCACATAAACTCATAATACCAATCGTCATCGAACGTTAAGCGTGCGGACCCTACAGGTTCGAGAACTATGTAGACATGACTGAGACACGCCTCTGGTCAATAACCAATAGCGGAACCTGGATGCTCATATTGGTTCCTACATATTCTACGAAGATCTTTTTCGGTCAAACCGCATAACAACATACGTTGTTCCCTTTGTCATCGGTATGTTACTTGCCCGAGATTCAATCGCCGGTATCTCAATACCTAGTTCAATCTCGTTACCGGCAAGTCTCTTTACTCGTTCCAGAATACTTCATCCCGCAACTAACTCATTAGTCACAATGCTTGCAAGGCTTATTGTGATGAGTATTACCGAGAGGGCCCAGAGATACCTCTCCGAAACACGGAGTGACAAATCCTAATATCGATCTATGCCAACCCAACAAACACCTTCGGAGTCACCTGTAGAGCACCTTTATAATCACCCATTTATGTTGTTACGTTTGGTAGCACACAAAGTGTTCCTACGGTATACAGGAGTTGCATAATCTCATAGTCTGAGGAACTTGTATAAGTCATGAAGAAAGCAATAGCAATGAAACTGACACGATCATAATGCTAAGCTAACGGATGGGTCATGTCCATCACATCATTCTCCGAATGATGTGATCCCGTTAATCAAATGACAACACATGTCTATGGTTAGGAAACATAACCATCTTTGATTAACGAGCTAGTCAAGTAGAGGCATACTAGGGACTATATGTTTTGTCTATGTATTCACACATGTACTAAGTTTCTAGTTAATACAATTCTAGCATGAATAATAAACATTTATCATGAATTAATGAAATAAATAATAACTTTATTATTGCCTCTAAGGAATATTTCCTTCAGCTCTTGCCGTGGAGGAGGATCTTGAGCCACTTGCTCCTCGTGCTCCGCTTGGTTAGCTTGACGTCGAGGGTGTGGAATTCTTGCTCGGTTCCTCATTTATTGAAGTTCTTCATGACGTGCAACTTCTTCTTGGCGTTCATGACGGATTGCCTCTTCTTTAGACGTACTTGACGGTTTCACGCATTGACGACTTGAGTTGATATCATAGCGCTTGTTGGGCTTGTTCCTCACGACGTTGTTTCTCTTGTCGAAGGGCATCACCATCTTGTTGTTCTTGTCGATCTTGTCATATTGGATCTTGCTCTTGGACTGGAGGTTCATTAGCTTGTTGTCGTTGGTGTTCACGTTCACAAAGACGGCCTTGTAAACCATTACCATGAAATGGGTTTTGTGGAGCTTGATGAACTTCATGGTCTTGATGATGATGCGAACGAGCTCGTGGAGGACTTGCATCCGAAGAAGATTGCAAAGAATGTCGACTTGAGTGGCTCTGTCTTGAGTAGGACGAAGAGGTAGAAGAGCGGTTGACCAATAAGGCACGAATCTCGTCCATTCTTGGATTGCTCTCTTGTTTTTGTTCATCGAGCTTGTTGTCGAAGTAGTCTCGTGTACGTTGCTCGGATTGTCGCAAGTCGATAGAGAGTAGGTCGAGGCATTCGCTCAATGCTTCATTCTCTTGATGCAATGCTCTTTGCATGCTGAAGAGGTGGTTCTTGGTGACGTAGTTGTTCGGGTCCTCATCTTGCTCGATGAAGAGTGGGTTGGTAGAAGTAGTTAGCCTATCCATCATTACAAGTAAATGTGTGAGTGGGAGAAAGAGAAGAACTATACCAAATGTACCTTAACCAATGTTGAGAATGGATCAATGATCACTCAATGATGTAACAAGGAAATATCACAATTGGTACAGGTTCCCGTCAATTTCTCACACCTACACAAATAAAGCTTTTGGTGGAGCTTGGTTAGGATGGTGGCACAAATTTATGCAATTGTTAGCAAGAATCAAGTAATGTTGAAAACGATTCACAAATTAATGCAACAAGTAGACCAATAGCAAAATGGCACACAGAAGCACACACACATAGATAGATAAATTGGGCCATGCAACCAAGGAATGAGCTCAAAATGTGGAGTCCATGGAAAATGTTCTTGTTGCACAACTCTAGAGAGGCGCTAGCACAATTGCACAATAGGCGGATACGAGACTTGTGCACAACCTACAAAGCAAAAATGCAGCGACTTCTATCCCAAGTATGCTATATATGTATGATGTTCCTGTGGTATGATCCAAGATGATCGAGTATGACAATCTTAATGTAGTATGATGCTATGGTTCTTGCTTATAAGATCTTTGCTTATATTTCTCTTTTGCTTAAAAGCTTGTTTGGCTCTTTGTCTTTTGATCTCTTTTGTATGCCACTTATGGGAAGCTTCACGAACCAAGATAGCAATTGTGTATATGCGATGACAACCATGTGACACAATAGATGATATCAAGATGCTTGTACCAAGATGATATGGTATGTATGCAATGGGAAACTATGATCACTAATGTACACAAGTAACATTGCCGCCAATACTCAAAGGCTAGTCTCGATGGACAAGAGACGCAAAAGGAAGGCCATAGGGTTATCAATGCAATGGCAAGGAGTACACAAAGGTGTTGTCGAGGTTATTGTCCTTGCTTACGGTTGAGAGTGTCAAAATGGTGAAGTAATGGTCGTTGTCGATGACAAGTCCGTGGCAAAGATGAGTGGTGGTAATTCCAATGTCGAATCGTCCATAAGTATCCAAAACATGTTAGGAAACGGAAACCGCAACTCAAATTCTCAAAACCAAACGTATCAAAATTGTCAGAGTTGATAGCGGGTAAGCGATGGTGGTTGCGGAAAGCGGTGGTGGTTTGCCGAAGTGCAAAGTGTGGTTATGGGACTGGTGGTGCGGAAGGTGTAGTGGGCGGCTGAAAATTTTCAAAGGAAAAATTCAATTTCGTCAGGAAACATCGGACGACCGGTGGCTATCGGATGTCCGGTGCATGGGTGATTTCGGGCATGGGATGAACTCTAGGAATCGTGATGGAGATGGAAATTGGGGGCAAAATTGGACGAATTTTGTGGATGGATATGACGGGGAAAGCTAGATCCACTCGTGGCAAAGAAAATCCATGGATCAAATTCAACAGAACTTCACCAAAACCAATGAATCACAAAAAATTGGGGCTATTTTGTGGGGATTTTCTAAATTGGGACAAAATCAATAAAATCAGGCTAGAAAACGAGGGGTAGGGGATCCAAATTCGTGATCAACCATGGCTCATGCTACCAAGATGATTGATACATCTCCGTCATATCTATAATTTTTGATTGTTTCATGCCAATATTATACAACTTTCACATACTTTTGGCAACATTTATATGATTTATTGGACTAACCTATTGATCCAGTGCCCAATATTAGTTCCTGTTTTTTGCATGTTTTTTGTTTTGCAGAATATCCATATCAAACAAAGTCCAAACGTGATAAAAATTTACGGAGAATTATTTTGGAATATATGTGAATTTTGGGAGGTCGAATCAACGCAAACGGGGCCCCACATCCCCAAGATACACCAGGGCACGCCACAGGCCCCAGGTGCACCCAAGTATCTTGTGCCCTGTTCGTACGTTGGTTGGAGCTCTACTTCGGGTGCAAGGAAGCTTATATCTGGAAGAAAATCATGTTAAAATCTCAACACAATCAGAGTTACGGATCTCTGGGAATATAAGAAACGGTTTTCGGCCAGATCTGGGGGACGCGAAACAGAAGAGAACAGAGAGGGAGATCCAATCTCGGAGGGGCTCCTGCCCCTCCACCACCATGGAGGATATGGACCAGAGGGGGAACTCTGCTCCCATCTAGGGGGGAGGCAAAGGAAGAAGAAGAAGAAGGAGGGGGGCATCTCTCCCCTTCTCTCCCGGTGGTGCCGGAGTGCCGCCGGGGCTAGGACCGTCACGACGATCTACACCAACAACCTTGCTACCTCCAATGCCAACTTTCTCCCCCTCCATGCAACGGTGTATACCCCTTCTCCCCACTGTAATCTCTACTTAAACATGGTGCTCAAGACTATATATTATTTCCCAATGATATGTGGTTATACTATGATGTTTGAGTAAATTCGTTTTGTCCTGTGGGCTAATCGTGATCTTAGTTGGTATGATTGTATATTTTATTTATGGTGCTGTCCCACGCTGCCCTCTGTGTTGCACAAATGTGTGAAATCCCTGTTGTAGGGTGTTGCAATATGTTCATGATTCTCTTATTGTCGGTTGCGGGAGTGACAGAAGCCTAAGCACGGATAGGTGGGTTGTTGCGTATGGGAGTAAAGAGGACTTGATACTTAATGCTATGGTTGGGTTTTATGACCTTCATGATCTTTAGTAGTTGCGGATGCTTGCTAGAGTTCCAACCATAAGTGCATATGATCCAAGTAGAGAAAGTTATAGGGAAACGTAGCATGCAATTTCAAAAAAAAATCCTACGCTCATGCAAGATCTATCTAGGATATGCATAGCAACTAAAGGGGGAGAGTGTGTCCATGTACCCTCGTATACCTAAAGCGGAAGCGTTAACTTAACGCGGTTGATGTAGTCGAACGTCTTCTCGAATCAACCGATCAAGTACCAAACGTACGACACCTCCTAGTTCTGCACATGTTCAGCTCGATGACGTCCCTCGAACTCTTGATCCAGTAGAGGCATGAAGGATTCGATGAGTTCCATCAGCACGACGACATGATGATGATGTTGATGAAGTGATCTGCGCAGGGCTTCGCCTAAGCACTACAACAATATGAACGGAGGAGTAAATGGTGGAGGGGGGCACCACACACGGCTAAATAATTGATGTGCTTTGTGGTGCTCCCCACCCCCGTATATTAAGGAGGAGGGGAGGAGGCCAGCCACAAGGGGCGCACCAAGGAGGGGGGAGTCCTACTAGGACTCCGCTCCTAGTAGGATTCACCCCCCTCATTTTTCCTTCAACCGGAGGGGGAAAAGGGGAAGGAGAGGGAGAGGGAGCAGGAAAGGGGGTGGCGCCCCCTTCCCTACTCCAATTTGGCCTCCTCCCTTGTGTGAGGCGCACCATCCCCTTATGGGCTCGTTAGCCTCCCTCCTATGGCCCATATGGCCCATATCTTCCACCGGGGGGGGGGGGGTTCCGATAACCCCTCCGGTACTCCGGTTTGTACCCAATACACTCCGGAACCCTTCCGATGTCCAAATACCACCTTCCAACATATCAATCTTTACCTCTCGATCATTTCGAGACTCCTCGTCATGTCCGTGAACTCATCCGGGACTCTGAAAATGTCCGGTCACCAAAACACATATAATACATATCATCATCGAACGTTAAGCGTGCGGACCCTACGAGTTCTAGAACTATGTAGACATGACCGAGACACCTCTCCGGTCAATAACCAATAGCGGAACCTAGATGCTCATATTGGTTCCTGCTACGTCTTGAGCTTGCGTCGGTTTTCCTCGAAGAGGAGAGGGTGATGCAGCAATAGTAGCGTAAGTATTTCCCTCAGTTTTTGAGAACCAAGGTATCAATCCAGTAGGAGGCTCCTCAAAAGTCCCACACACCTACACAAACAAACTGAGAACTCACAACCAATGCGATAAAGGGGTTGTCAATCCCTTCACGTCCACTTGCAAAAGTGAGATCTAATAAAGATAGTAAGATAAGATAAATATATTTTTGGTATTTTATAATATAGATGCAAAAAAGTAAAGATGCAAATAAAAGTAGATTGGAAGCAAATATGATAAGAGATAGACCTGGGGGCCATAGGTTTCACTAGAGGATTCTCTCAAGATAGCATAGGTATTACGGTGGGTGAACAAATTACTGTCGAGCAATTGATAGAAAAGCGAATAATTATGAGATTATCTAAGCTTGATCATGTATATAGGCATCACGTCCATAACAAGTAGACCGACTCCTGCCTGCATCTACTACTATTACTCCACACATCGACCGACTCCTGCCTGCATCTAGAGTATTAAGTTCATAAGAACAGAGTAACGCATTAAGCAAGATGACATGATGTAGAGGGATAAACTCAAGCAATATGATATAAACCCCATCTTGTTATCCTCGATGGCAACAATACAGTACGTGCCTTGCAACCCTTTCTATCACTGGGTAAGGACACCACAAGATTGAACCTCCCATGGCAAGAAAGATCAATCTAGTAGGCCAAACCAAACTGATAATTCGAAGAGACTTGCAAAGATAACTCAATCATACATAAAAGAATTCAGAGAAGATTCAAATATTATTCATAGATAAACTTGATCATAAACCCACAATTCATCGGATCTCGACAAACACACCGCAAAAAGAGTTTACATCGAATAGATCTCCACAAGAGAGGGGGAGAACATTGTATTGAGATCCAAAAAGAGAGAAGAAGCCATCTAGCTAATAACTATGGACCCGTAGGTCTGTGGTAAACTACTCACAACTCATCGGAGAGGCAAGGATGTTGATGTAGAAGCCCTCCGTGGTCGATTACACCTCCGACAGAGTGCCGACGAAGGCTCCAAGATGGGATCTCACGGATACAAAAGGTTACGGTGGTGGAAATTGTGTTTCGGTCCTCGATGTTTTCGGGGTACGCAGGCTTATATAGGAGGAGGAAGTACGTCGGTGGACGCCCGAGGGACCCACGAGACAGGGGGGCGCGCCCTACAGGGGGGCGCGGGGGGAGGGGGGCTCCTATCTCGTGGGAGCCTTGGCTGCTTCTTGACTTGCACTCCAAGTCCTCTGGATCACGTTCGTTCCAAAAATTACGCTCCCAAAGGTTTCATTCTGTTTGGACTCCGTTTGATATTCCTTTTCTTCGAAATACTGAAATAGGAGAAAAACAGCAATACGGGCTGGGCCTCCGGTTAGTAGGTTAGTCCCAAAAATGATATAAATGTGTAAAATAAAGCCCATAAACATCCAAAAGGGGTAATATAATAGCATGGAACAATCAAAAATTATAGATACGTTGGAGACGTATCAAGCATCCCCAAGCTTAATTCCTGCTCGTCCTCGAGTAGGTAAATGATAAAAAAGAGAATTTTTGATGTGGAATGCTACCTAGCATAAATCTCAATGTAATTTTCTTTAATGTGGCATGAATGTTCAGATCCAAATGATTCAAAATAAAAGTTCATATTGATAAAAGAAATAGTAACACTTCAAGCATATTAATCAAAGCAATCATGTCTTCTCAAAATAACATGGCAAAAGAAAGTTCATCCCTACAAAATCGTATAGTTAGGCTATGCTTCATTTTCATCACACAAAGATGTTCCCAACTTCTATACCCCCGATGACAAGCCAAGCAATTGTTTCATCCTTAAATAATCTCAAACTTTTTCAACCTTTATGCAATATATGAGCGTGAGCCATGGATATAGCACTATGGGTGGAACAGAATATGATGATGGGGATTGTGTGGAGAAGACAGAAAAGGAGAAAGTCTCACATTGACGAGGATAATCAATGGGATATGGAGATGCCCATCAATTGATGTCAACATGAGGAGTAGGGATTGCCATGCAACGGATGCACTAGAGCTATAAATGAATGCTCAACAAAAGAAAACTAGTGGGTGTGCATCCAACTTGCTTGCTCACAAAGACCTAGGGCATTTGAGGAAGCCCATCGTAGGAATATACAAGCCAAGTTCTATAATGAAAAATTCCCACTAGTATGAAAAAGACAACTTATGAGACTCACTATATGAAGAACAAGGTGCTACTTTGAAGCACAACATATGAGACTCACTACATGAAGAACAAGGTGCTACTTTGAAGCACAAGTGTGGAAAAAGAGATAGTAGCATTGCCCTTTTTATTTTTATTTTTATTTTTTTGGGACTTTTTTTCTTTTGGCCTTTCTTCTTTTTTTTCTTTTTTTCTTTGGGCAATGCTCTAAAAATGATGATCATCACACTTCTATTGATTACAACATAAGAATTACAACTCGAAACTAGAACAAGATATGACTCTATATGAATGCCTCCGGCGGTGTACCGGGATGGTACAATGAATCAAGAGTGACATGTATGAAAAATAATGCATGGTGGCTTTGCCACAAATACGATGTCAACTACATGATCATGCAATGGCAATATGACAAAAGTAATGTATGTCATGATGATGATGAATGGAACGGTGGAAAGTTGCATGGCAATATATCTTGGAATGGCTATGGAAATGCCATAAATAGGTAGGTATGGTGGCTGTTTTGACTTTGAGGAATATATAAGGAGGTTTATGTGTGATAGAGCGTATCATATCACGGGGTTTGGATGCACCGGCGAAGTTTGCACCAACTCTCAAGGTGAGAAAGGGCAATGCACGGTACCGAAGAGGCTAGCAATGGCGGAAAGGTAAAAGTGCGTATAATCCATGGACTCAACATTACTCAAAAAGAACTCATATACTTATTGCAAAAATTTAGAGGTCATCAAAAATCAAGTACTACGCGCATTCTCCTAGGGGGATAGATTGGTAGGGAAAGACCATCGCTCGTCCCCGACCGTCACTCATAAGGATGCACAAGCTAGGTACACTTCATGTTTCAAATTTGTTACAGAACTTTAACCATACGTGCATGCTACGGGACTTGCTAACTTAAACACAAGTATTCTTTAAATTCATAATCACCCAACTAGCATGACTTTAATATCACTACCTCCATATCTCAAAACAATTATCAAGTATCAAATTGATCATAGCATCCAATTCACTTCCTATGATAGTTTTTATTATACCCAACTTGGATGCTCACCATTCTAGGACCAATTTATAACCATAGCAAATACCATGCTGTTCTAAAAGACTCTCAAAATAATATAAGTGAAGCATGAGAGACTAGAAATTTCTGTAAAATCAAGTCACCACCATGCTCTAAAAGATATAAGTGAAGCACTAAAGCAAAAACTATCAAGCTCAAAAGATTTAAGTGAAGCACATTGAGTATTCTAGCAAATTCTAATCAAATAGGCTTCTCCAAAAAGGTGTGTACAGCAAGGATGATTGTGGTTAAACTAAAAAGTAAAGACTAATATAATACACGATGCTCCAAGCAAAACACATATCATGTGGCGAATAAAAATATAGCTCCAAGTAAAGTTAACAATGAACGAAGACGAAAGAGGGGATGCCTTACCGGGGCATCCACAAGCTTAGGCTTTTGGTTATCCTTGAATATCTTGGGGTGCCTTGGGCATCCCCAAGCTTAGGCTCTTGCCACTCTTTATTCCATAGTCCATAAAAGCTTTACCCAAAACTTGAAAACTTCACAACACAAAACTCAACAGGAAATCTTATAAGCTCCGTTAGTGAAAGAAAACAAAACCACCACATAAGGTACTGTAATGAACTCATTCTTTATTTATTTTGGTGTTAAACCTACTGTATTCTAACTTCTATATGGTTTATAAACTATTTTACTAGCCATAGATGCATCAAAATAAGCAAACAGCACACGAAAAACAGAATCTGTCAAAAACAGAACAGTCTGTAGCAATCTGTAACTAACGCTAACTTCTGGAACTCAAAAAATCTTACCAAAATAGTACGTACTGGAAAATTTGTTTATTGATCAGCAGAAAAAAGAATCAATGCAAAATCACGTTTCTGTTATTTATTGAATTTTTTCTCGTGAGCGCAAAGTTTCTGTTTTTCAGCAGAATCAAATCAACTATCATCATAGTTTATCCTATAGGTTCTACTTGGCACAAACACTAACAAAAAGATAAAAACACAACTAAACAGAAAGTAGAAGCAAAAACTTATTACTAAACAGGAATAAAAACAAAGAACACAAAGAAAATTTGGGTTGCCTCCCAACTAGCGCTATCGTTTAACGCCCCTAGCTAGGCACAAAAGCAAAGATAGATCTAACGAGTGCCATCTTTGGCACTTGATTCATAAGTAGCCCGCATGATAGATTCATAAGGTAATTTGACTTTATTTCTTGGAAAGTGCTCCATGCCTTTCTTTAATGGAAATTGGAATCTAATATTCCCTTCCTTCATATGAATAATCGCGCCAATCGTTCTAAGAGAAGGTCTACCAAGAATAATAGGGCAAGAAAGATTGCAATCAATATCAAGAACGATAAAATCCACGGGCACCAAATTTCTATTTGCAACAATAAGAACATCATTGATTCTTCCCATTGGCTTTTTAATGGTGGAATCCGCAAGGTGCAAATTTAACGAGCAATCATCAAGATCATGGAAACCTAAAATATGACATAAAGTTTTCGGAATCGTGGAAACACTAGCACCCAAATCACACAAAGAAAAACACTCATGATCTTTAATTCTAATATTTATAGTAGGTTACCACTCATCATTAAGTTTTCTAGGTATGGAGACTTCCAAATTAAGTTTTTCATCATAAGATTGCATCAAAGCATCAACAATATGTTTGGTAAAAGCTTTGTTTTGACTATAAGCATGAGGAGAATCAACAGCAGATTGCAACAAGGAATTACAACCTTTTAAAGAACAATTTTCATAATCAAATTCCTTGAAATCCGAGATAGTGGGTTCAATACTATTTAAAGTTGTGACTTCTCCAATCTTACTTTTACCAAAATTAGCATCAAGATCTAAAAACTCCGAATTTTTGGGACGCCTTCTAGGCAAAGTTGATTCATCATCAGTCCCATAATCATCAAAATTCATATTGCAAAACATAGATCTAATAGGAGATGCATCAATAACTTTAAGATCCTCATCATTATTTTCATGGAAACTAGAAGAACACGCTTTTATAAAGCTATCTTTTTTAGCACGCAATCTAGCTGTTCTTTCCTTACACTCATCAATGGAAATTCTCATTACTTTGAGAGACTCATTGATATCATGCTTAGGAGGATAAGATCTAAGTTTAAGAGAATCAACATCAAGCAAAAGTCTATCAACGTTCCTAGCCAAATCGTCAACTTTGAGCAATTTTTCTTCAAGCAAAGCATTAAAATTCTTTTGAGAAATCATAACTTCTTTCACACTATTCTCAAAATCAGAGGGCAACTTATTGAAATTACCATAAGAATTATTGTAGGAATTTCCGTAATTATTAGAGGAATTACTAGGGAACGGTCTAGCATTAAAGTTTCCTCTATAAGCATTGTTTCCAAAACTATTCCTACCAACAAAATTCACATCCATAGATTCATTATTATTCTCAATCAAGGAAGACAAAGGCATATCATTGGGATCAAAAGGAGTGTTTTTAGTAGAAAACAATTTCGTAAGTTCATCCATCTTTCCACTCAAAACATTGATGTCTTCTATACACTACTAGGGAAAACCCTATACACAGAATCTTAGCAGCAACGCGGCTCAAAATGGAGCGCTGCTGCTAATTAGCAGTAGCGCGGGTGTGGAAAACACGCTACTGACAAGTGTTTACCAGTAGCGCGCTCTGTGTAACACGCGCTGCTACAAATATCGACCGACAGTGCCCCCTCACCTCCATTTAGTAGCAGTGCAGTATCGCTACCCGCGCTACTGCTAAAGCTGTAGTAGTAGCGCGGTTTTTCTGAGGTCGCTGCTGCTAATTTTCAAATTGGACACACTTTTTGTCCCGGTTAGCAGTAGCGCTTCTGACGAAAGCGCGCTGCTGCTACTTCCTTATCAGCAGCGCGTTTTCCGTCCCGCGCTACTGCTAATCCGCACCAACCCACCACCTTTTCCCCACCGTCCCCCCTCCCCCTCCTCTCTTCCCTTTCCCCTACCTCCCACATGCTCCCAATCTCACTCTTCTTCTTCCTCAATACTTCTCCCCCATTACTCTCTCTCTTCTATCTACCTTTCTCTCTCTTCATTACTCCTACCTAACTACACCACCTCCATTAATGCATCTCCTTTCTCTTTTTCCTTCCCCTCCACTAGTTGAAGTTGTCTCCTCCCAAATTAGGTAGCTAGGTAGATGTAGGATTTAGTTAAGTGACCTATTTGCCCCCTAACTAGATCTATGTTTGTCAAGAAGAGCTTTGTGCACTTTTGATCTCCCTACAACATCATCTCCACCGTGTGCTCGATCTCGAGATAGGTGATGAAAATTTCATGCTTTTGCAAAATGGAAATATGTTTATGTGTGTGTGATATGTTTGTGGAAATTGTGTGTGTGGCATGAGTTGACGCCAAATTGTGCTTTTGAGTTGCCTATGTTTTGCCGAAATGTCGATTTATTTCCGTTTCGGCGAATTCCGGGCAAACTCTAGATCCATATATGTCCTATTTTTAGGGAAGGTCATGCCGAATTTTTGTATGACTTTGATGCATACACGCATTTTTATAATCAATTTGTTTATTATTACCGTGCAGAGTTGACGATGGTCAGTGGAACGATGGTGGACAGGTGGTTGCGGTCGGCGGTGCAGGACATGAAAGAAAATAACCGGACAGAGGTTTTATGTCTGTGTCGAAAATGCAAATGATTAGTTTGGCTCGACCCCTATGACGATGGTCGTGTCGAGGCGCACCTGCTCATGACTGGTTTCATGGATGGCTATACTCGGTGGATAACTGAAGATGAGGATGATGATGTTGAGGATGCCGACGGGGCAGGCAATGATGACACGGGGCAAGACGAAGAGATGATCGATAATGGCGGCGGGGAAGAGGTCGGACATGGCGGCGGAGAAGGGGCCGGACATGGCGGAGGAGAAGGGGCCAGACATGGCGGCGGAGAGAACGACATGGACTCCACGCAGCAGAGATCATCGGTACTAAGTTCAATCGTGCGGGACCCTCATGTTCAAGCATTGCTTTGCAAGGAGACGAGTACTGAGAGAGCTGCTTCTAGAGAGGAGGCTAAGCTGGAGCAACTGGTGGTAGACTCGAACACTCCATTGTATGATGGTTGCAATCCTGAGGTGACCCGCTTGAGTTTCATGCTCCAACTCCTGAAGACGAAGGCTAAAAACAAATGGACCGACACTAGCCTCAATGAGCATCTCAAGTACCTAAAGGATGTTCTTCCCGCGGGTAATCTATGTCCTACTAGTGTTGATGAGGCCAAGAAGATCGTGTGCCCTCTTGATCTGCCACACGTTAGATACCATGCATGCATAAACGATTGCATAATTTATCATAAGGAGCACGCGGAAAAAACAAGTTGTCTGGTGTGCAATGCTTCTCGATACAAGAAGGCCGGGAAGAAATGTCCCCAGAAAGTTGTATGGTACTTACTGATCACTCCCCGTCTCCAGAGGTATTTTGTAGATCCCAAGGAAGCAAAGCTAATGCGCTGGCACACGGAGAGGAAGAAGCCCGACGATGGAGATGATCCGAAGCGGAAACACGTGAAGGATGGAAGCCAGTGGAGAGCGTCGAACAACTTCTATCGGTATTTTGAATGTGATGCAAGGAACATCGTGCTCGGCGCGTGTACCGATGGCATGAATCCGTTTGGCAACCAGAACACCAACCATAGCACATGGCCCGTGTTTGTATGGATGTACAACCTCCCCCCTGGTTGTGCATGAAATCGAAGTACATTCACATGAGCATGCTTATTCAAGGGCCGAAACAACCAGGAAATAATATTAATTTGTATCTGGGGCTACTTCAAGAGGAGTTAGACACATTATGGAAAACACCGGCCAAGACATGGGATGCCAGCAAAGGCGAGTATTTCAACATGAGAGCCGCACTGATCACGACAGTGCAGGACTATCTCGGTTACGGATATGTGGCAGGCCAGGTGTACTATGGATATTGCGGATGCACACGGTGCATGGATGATACGACGTCTCAGCAGCTAACGTCAAGGAAAGATGGCGGGTCTGGGAAAATCATGTACATGGGGCATCGAAGATGGCTTGAACAGGACGACCCATGGAGAAACCATGGAGATATGGTCACACTGAGAATCGAGGACCTCCACGTAAGCGGAGCGGTGCCGAAATCGATGAGCTGTTGAAAAACTGGAAGGAGTGCCCAGCACCAGGAAAGACGATGAGAAAGGCGTCGGACCCGCTGCTGAAGGTATGGAAGACGAGGTCTGTGTTCTGGGACTTGGTGTACTGGCACAAACTCGATACACCTCATTGCCTTGATAAATGCATATCTGTAAGAATGTCCTTGAGAGCTTGCTCGCAACACTGATGAACATGCCGGATAAGACCAAGGATGGGCCGAAGGCAAGAAAAGACTTGCAAGATTTGAAAATCAGGGAAGATCTGCACATGCCGCCCCGTAAAATGTCAGACGAGACAGAGACGGAGACAGAGGAACATGAGAAGAAGGGCAAGAAAATAAAGAAAGAGGATTATTGCCCCCCTTCTTGCTTCACCTTAAGTTAGGCTGAGATCAATGCCTTCTTTAAGTGCCTTACCGGAGTCAAAGTTAGTTCCGGTTACTGTGGCAAGATAAGCAGATATCTAGACATGGACAAGAAAAGGTTTAGCGGGATGAAGTCTCATGACTGTCATGTGATGATGACGCAGATACTACCTGTTGCCCTTAGAGGGATAATGGACAAGCACGTCCGTGACACGCTTATTGGTCTCTGCAACTTCTTGACGTCATCTCTCGAAAGTCGATCAGTGTGAAGCAGCTCCGAAGGCTACAGGAAGAGATCGTGGTGATACTGAATGAGCTTGAGATGTACTTCCCGCCCGCGTTCTTTGACGTGATGGTGCATCTGTGTGTCCATATTGTGGATGACATAATAGACCTGGGGCCGTCATTCCTGCACAACATGATGCCGTTTGAGAGGATGAATGGGATCATCAAAGGATTCGTTCGTAACATGTCCCGTCCGGATGGAAGCATCGTCCAGGGCTATTTGACAAAAGAGTGCATCTCTTTCTGTGAGAATTTTCTATATGGCGCAGACCAGCCGCCTGGTGTTAGTATTGGTTTGCCCGTTAACAAGCACGATGGGAGGCTCGAAGGAGATGGTCACTGCAACGGTCGCAGGGAACTGCACGTGGCATACTCAGATCGACGCAGCAACTTTGACAGAGCAAACTTGGTAGTGCTACAACACCTAGACGAGGTAGATCCTTTCGTGGCACTGCACAAAGAAATTATCGCAAAGAAGTATCGTGACCGGGGGGTATGCAGGACGAACGCCGAAGTTACTAGAGAGCACAACTCCACTTTCCTGCATTGGTTCAAAGAGCATATTATTGCTAATCCCCCGGAGGAGGGCTCTAAGGACGGATTGCTCATATACGCCTTAGCACATGGCCCCTCGCCCAACCTCGTAACCTATCAGGCATATGATATCAACGGATACACGTTCTACACGGAGGCCAAAGATATGGACAGTGATGATCAGAACTCAGGGGTGACGATGGAATGCATGACCGGCAGCGACAACGGCGCAACTGAACGATTTTATGGAAGGGTCGAGGAGATCTGGGAGCTTGATTACTCTGGACTGCACAACACGGCGATGTTCCGTGTCAGATGGGCAAAGAATGTCGAAAGAGAAAACCGGATTTTCACTACCATGAGTATACCCGACGCAAAGAACGCTACCGTGAACGCTATCGCAAAAAACGAGCCATGGGTACACGCTAAACACGTGATACAATGCTTCTTCATAACCGACCCATGCAATCCTAGTCGTGTTGTCTTGAGGAGAGGCAAAAGGAACATCATTGGAATGGATGGAGTCACCAACGAGGAAGACTATGATCAGTACGGCAACCCAATGAGGGAAGATGACGATGATGATGAAGTATACGTCAAAAGAAGAATCAATACTACATTACCTAAGAAAAATCATACTCCATGGAAAAGGCAAAGTCACAATGAGGGGCTCAATTATTCTTCGACGAACAAGAAGGGAAAGAAGCTGACTCAAAAACGAAAACGTCAGCGCCGAGGAACCATATGTTATCGGTCAAATGATGTAATATATATATATATGTTCCTATTTTGTATACACAATTAGCCATTATTATGCATGGGTCCAATGATGTAATATACATGTTCCTATTTTGCATACATATTTAACCGTCAGATGATGCAATATATATTGCCCTCCCTTCGTTCACTGCTCTCTGGAAATAAAAGTGGGAGAAAATAAAGGAAAAGAAAAAGGAAAACTGGAAGGTAGTAGTAGCGTGTTTCGTATAAACTGCTACAGCTACTGAAGGTAGTAGCAGCGCTTTTCGTACAGATCGCTGCAGCTACTGAAGGTAGTAGCAGCGCATTTTGGCCAAATGCGCTGCTGGTACATCCACTTAACCCAAAATTCTCACTATCCCTGCTTCATCCTGCCTTTTCCCCCAAATCCCCACTCTCTCTTCCCCCGTCGCTCGCCCCCGACCCTGGCGCCGGCGCTCGCCCCCGACCCGGCCCTCGCCCCCGACCCCGACCCCGGCGCCGGCGCTCGCCCCCGACCCAGGCGCTCGCCCCCGACCACGGTGCGCTCGCCCCCGACCCGTCGGCCCTCGCCTCCCTTCTCTGCTTCCTCCCCTCCCAACCTCGGCCGTCGTCGGGCCTGCCTCGTCACCCCTGCACCCTCTGTAAACCTCCCATCCCACTCTCTCTCTCTCTCTCTGCTAGGGTTCTTCGGTTAATTTACTTAGGTTTTAGTTAGGGCAGTATGTTAATTAGGTTATCTATTTAGTTATGAATTTAGCTAGGTTTCAAAATTAGCTGAATTTATATGCAAATTTGAACTAGACATGTGATATGTGGATATGTCATGTTTGGAAAATGATCCGAGTGGCCTATGTTACGCCGGAATGTTGATTCATTTCTGTTCCGGTGAATTTCAGGCGCTCGATATGTCCATTTTTTTAGCAAAGGTCATGTCGAAATTTCCCGTGAATAAAGGCATGATTTGTGCTACATAGTTGGCATATCGAGTGCTGGCACATAGATTTCTTTTTATGTCATTTCTCATTTATTCATACTTTTAGAAATAATTGAGGACACTTAATCATAGGAAACATGTCGGACAACGAAGAAACTGGGCCTTCTGACCAAGATGCACACGAGATGGATTATGAGGGTGAACAAGAGTACCTCGACTATTTGACTGCTAAGCAAGGTTTGCAGGTCGGCCTTGATGATGGTACTGACGCCGACATCGACACCGACGGCGCCGGCACCGAGACCGGTGGGGAAGGTATCGGCGGGGAAGATACCAGCGGGGAAGGTACTGGCCCCGATGCCGCTACCGAAAAGAGGAAGCATAAGAAGCAGAGGATACGAAAACTTAACAAACTAGGGATTGGACGACTTGTGATCACAAAGATGGCACTTGGCAAGTTTGAGCCATTAGAGCCAGAAGAATCTCGTGAGTGCTATGGGAACCAAGTAGGATGCATCCTACGGGAATGCGCGAGCATCAACGACGATGAATTAAGGAGTAAAGAACATTTGACGCAGTTGCTCCTAACGAAGTTGCACAAGAGATTCAAGTTCCCCGACCGGGATGATAACATAGAACAATCGTGGGATGATCCAAAGATGAAAAAGATTAACAATCACGCCATGGGCATCTTCAACAATGATTGGGCCTCCTGGAAAGGGAGGGTGAAACGAGCTATTGAGGCTGATGAACCCTTGTCCATGATTCTAGAGGAAAATCCGACACTTACAGAAGAGGAGTTCGAAAAGTTCAAGGACACTTGCGCTACCGAGGTAGCCAAGGCTAAGGCTGTGAAATTCAAGAGCCTTCAGCAAAGGAACACGAGGAAGCATCGCCTCGGAAGCCGTGGCTACCTCGGTAAAAGGCCCATATGGGATAAGGAGGACACGGAACGTGAAGCCGCGGGTCCCAGACCCCTTTGCAAAGTTCACCAACCCCTTGGAGCGTGACTTCATTAGGGCTCGCTACAAGTGGGACAAGGAGAAAAAGGTTTTTTACATGGACAAGATCACGAGGAAATTGATTAGACTACTGGAGAAGCAACACCGACTTGCAGCCGAAAGCCCTACTTCTCCGATGAGGCCCAAGTGGGACGCCCCTCTCAACCAGGCCTTGAACGAACTTAAGGGACTCCCTTTGGGCCAGCGGCCGCAATATGGTCGTGTGCACGGCGCTGGAGACGGCGCCACGTGGAAGGTGTTTTACGACGAGGGCCCGGAGGCCAAGAAGCAGAAAAAGAAGTTTAGTCAGGCGGACATCGATGCGAAGGTGAAGCTTGCGGTCGAGAAAAAAGCAGCTGAGGACGCGAAAAAAGCAGCCGAGGACAAATATGAGTTGCTACAGCAGGCAGTCAATGCAGCTCTAACTGCGTGCAGAAATGATTTTGCTACTAACTTGGTTCCAGTTATCATCAACTGGACGAAGGAAAATCCAGACAAGATGGTACATGATTTCTCATTGCCCAGTTTCGTCGGGAGCAACTCCATGAACAACAACACCATCGCACCATCACTTGCTCACGCAACCGGGCCTCCTCTCGCAGCCGCTCCCGCTCATAGCAGCCCGTCCTCAGTCTCAGGCGTGCTAGGTGGACCTTCGTCTTTGGCTGAGCTCGACGTCGTCACGGTAATTACATGTCGCACCAAGATATATATATATATATATATAATATTCCATTTTTGTTGCCTTTCGGTTGTTTTACGCCACATACATATGTGTTTCTAGGAGAAAGAAACCCCGTGCACCATACTCTACTTGATCAAAGGCGAGAAGGTGGACGTGGGAAAGGGAATGATAATGGGCCCCTCGCAACCCACGTTCCACAACCAGCCGATCCCCGCTGGGCACTTCAGGGTTAGCTTGACCAATGTGAAATCGGGGCACGAGGATTTTCCTCCTCCAGTACAGCATGTGGGAGCGGACGACGAGATCCCACTGTGGATTGGAAGCTGCAAGGGTTGGGTGCTGCTATGGCCGAAGAATCTTATTCGTCTGGAGCTGGACGAGAGCACACCAATAACCACACATCAACAAGCATGTGCGGAGACCACCACCCCGCCTACGCAATTACCAGCTCCTGTAGTGCCGGGTGAGAGCGGCGGACGACATGATGAAGGGGGTGCAATAGTACTGGCTGATGTAATTTCTCCTGTAGAACAAAGAATGGATGATGAGAAGGAGGTCGACCCTATGGATTACATCAATACAAACGTGTATGACTGTGACATAGATATGATGAGTCAACCATATGACGAATCGGGCTATCATCTTGCTAATGAGGATATGGATGATATGCACGGGCAGGGTCGTAGAAGGGATTGCAAAAAGTCTCTCTTCATGAAATCCTCACAGGACACGCCTGAAGATGTCGCCTCAACACAGGCTCAACTAGACGGGCACGAGGGTCGTACAGTACTTAGATCGGGAACACTGGGGCAGGGGTTAAGGAAGGGTCTGGAAGGTGTGCCCAAGAAAAAGGAGAGGAAGAGATCGGGGAAGATAACTGCCACCAAACAAGCAAGAGCACATAGCAGCCAGACGATGCATTCTGAAGAGCGTGTACCTGTGAAAGGTGCGGTCATGTTCCATCTCACGGGCGAGCCGATGCTACCGCCGAAACCGCTAGAGGCACTATCAGGTGATCTCAGGAGACTGCATGACCATGTTCTTTCGACTGAGAAAAGCCTACTAGCCTCAAAGGATCCAGGATATCCGACATACGTGGCTCGTGTGCCTGAGGGGAAGTGCTACGTCAAGACACGGCCTGCGGAGGTGTTCTTCCTGCGGTTTGACCATATCTTTGAGATGTTTCTAACAAGGTGGCTCGATTTTACAATCGTCCGCCTTTTTGCGCTACATATGAGCTCCGTCATGAAGAGTGAAGAAGTCTCGCAAATCTGTGTGGCGGATCCAAAGCGACATTGCAATGATCATCATGAAAGAAGTCGTCGATGTGAAGGGGATGTTCCACCACGGCCCTATATCGCGAGCTGACGTCCGAACTCGCATAGGCATGCAACGTCTAGACCTCACGCCGTTCAAGAAGCTAGGGTTCATCCTCGTTGATATGGAAGGATGGAACTTCTAGTGATTTATGATGCCGATGATGATGATATGTGTCAGTTGAACTTGTATACTTTTTGTAGTGATGAAACTTTGTGATGTCCATGATCCCTGCCGAACTTGCGTAACACTACTTTGTTAGTTTGCGTACGATGACCTGCGTACCTCTAGTTAATCAATTTGCATACTATATGTTGCATCTAGTTGCTAACCCTTTATTTTTCGGTGTTGCTCTAGTATATTTTGTTGCATATATATGATTGTACATCCTCTAACAGGTACCTAGTTTCTTGATGGCGAGATGGAATTGCTATGTCGTGTACAAAGGGAAGGTTCTGGGGGTGTACAACGAGTGGCATGAGTGTCAGGCGCAAGTGAATGGGTTCACGGGCGCCAGCCATAAAGGCTTCAAAAGCAGACAAGAAGGAGAAGCTAGTTACTTGAGGTTCACGCTAGCGTGAGAGAGGACTCGTAACCGCCACCTCATGTACTGCATAGTTCCGCTCTCACTCATAGTGATAGCTCTTCTTGCGTATACCTTTGTTTAGATGGATGACGTTGTTGTAGTTGCAAGTATTCGAGACTTGCATGTATCGCTATTTTCGAGATGATGACAAGATACCACTTTGTGTTGGATGATGATTATGATGAGACTATTTGTATGTATATGCTATGATTACATTTGTGGTCTCGCATGCATTTGTATGTGTATCATGATGACATTTCTATGTGCTAAAGATTCTTCTATAAAGCCTGTTCAAATACAAAACAAATATGCTGAAAAAACAAAAAACTACTTAAATTAGCAGTAGCGAGTGTATAAAAGTTAGCAGCAGCGCCGCTATAGCAGTAGCGCATCCAGGAAAAGCGCGCTAGAGCTACTAGCAGTAGCGAGCTTCCGCTAACCGCGCTGCTGCTACCCTTGTGTAGCAGTAGCGCCGGTGAGCACGCGCTACTGCTATGTGTTAGCTGTAGCGCCTTATTAGTAGCGCCGCTACCCGCGCTACTGAAACACCTAAAACCCGTGCTGCTGCTAGCCTTTTCCCTAGTAGTGATAGCATGCACTTTTTTACTAGAAGATCTTTCGGTGTGCCATTGAGAATAATTAGCCATAATATTATCAAGAAGTTTTGTAGCATCACCCAATGTTATTTCCATAAACGTGCCTCCCGCGGCTGTATCTAAGAGATTTCTAGAAGCAAAGTTCAAACCGGCATAAATTTTTTGTATGATCATCCATAAATTCAAACCATGAGTAGGGCAATTGCGAAGCATCAATTTCATTATTTCCCAAGATTGGGCAACATGCTCATGATCAAGTTGTTTAAAATTCATAATATCGTTCCTAAGAGTGATGATCTTAGTGGGAGGAAAATACTTAGAGATAAAAGCATCTTTGCACTTGTTCCAAGAATCAATACTATTTTTAGGCAAAGACGAAAACCAAACTTTAGCACGATATCTAAGTGAAAACGGAAATAACTTCAATTTGACAATATTGTTATGCGTATCTTTCTTCTTTTGCATATCACACAAATCAACAAAGTTGTTTAGATGAGTAGCGGCATCTTCACTAAGAAGGACAGTGAATTGATCTTTCATAACAAGATTCAGCAAAGCAGCATTTATTTCACAAGTGTCAACATCATTAAGAGGAGCAATCGATGTACTTAGGAAATCATTATTATTGGTATTCGAGAAATCACACAATTTGGTATTATCTTGTGCCATGGAAACAAGTAATCCAACACACAAGCAAACAGAAAAAGGCAAGCGGAAAAGAGAGGAGGAGATTGGGAAAGAGAGGGCGAATAAAACGACAAGGGTGAAGTGGGGGAGAGGAAAACGAGAGGCAAATGGCAAATAATCTAAATGCGAGGGAGATGAGTTTGTGATGGGTACTTGGTATGTCTTGACTTGAGCAAAGACCTCCCCGTCAACAGTGGCAGAAATCCTTCTTGCTACGTCTTGAGCTTCCGTTGGTTTTCCTCGAAGAGGAGAGGGTGATGCAGCAATAGTAGCGTAAGTATTTCCCTCAGTTTTTGAGAACCAAGGTATCAATCCAGTAGGAGGCTCCTCAAAAGTCCCACGCACCTACACAAACAAACTGAGAAGTCGCAACCAACGTGATCAGGGGGTTGTGAATCCCTTCACGGCCACTTGCAAAAGTGAGATCTAATAAAGATAGTAAGATAAGATAAATATATTTTTGGTATTTTATAATATAGATGCAAAAAAGTAAAGATGCAAATAAAAGTAGATTGGAAGCAAATATGATAAGAGATAGACCTGGGGGCCATAGGTTTCACTAGAGGCTTCTCTCAAGATAGCATAGGTATTACGGTGGGTGAACAAATTACTGTCGAGCAATTCATAGAAAAGCGAATAATTATGAGATTATCTAAGCATGATCATGTATATAGGCATCACGTCCATAACAAGTAGACCTGCCTGCATCTACTACTATTACTCCACACATCGACTGACTCCTGCCTGCATCTAGAGTATTAAGTTCATAAGAAAAGAGTAACGCATTAAGCAAGATGACATGATGTAGAGGGATAAACTCAAGCAATATTGATATAAACCCCATCTTGTTATCCTCGATGGCAACAATACAATACGTGCCTTCCAACCCTTTCTGTCACTGGGTAAGGACACCGCAAGATTGAACCCAAAGCTAAACACTTCTCCCATGGTAAGAAAGATCAATCTAGTAGGCCAAACCAAACTGATAATTCGAAGAGACTTGCAAAAATAACTCAATCATAAATAAAAGAATTCAGAGAAGATTCAAATATTATTCATAGATAAACTTGATCATAAACCCACAATTCATCGGATCTCGACAAACACACCGTAAAAAGAGTTTACATCGAATAGATCTCCACAAGAGAGGGGGAGAACATTGTATTGAGATCCAAAAAGAGAGAAGAAGCCATCTAGCTAATAACTATGGACCCGTAGGTCCATGGTAAACTACTCACAACTCATCGGAGAGGCAAGGATGTTGATGTAGAAGCCCTCCATGGTCGATTCCCCCTCCGGCAGAGTGCCGGCGAAGGATCCAAGATGGGATCTCGCGGATACAGAAGGTTACGGTGGTGGAAATTGTGTTTCGGGTGCCTCCTCGATGTTTTTGGGGTATGTAGGCTTATATAGGAGGAGGAAGTACGTCGGTGGATGCCCGAGGGGCCCACGAGACAGGGGGCGCACCCTACAGGGGGGCACACGCCCTTCTATCTCATGGGAGCCTCGGATTCTTCTTGACTTGCACTCCAAGTCCTCTAGATCATGTTCATTCCAAAAATCACGCTCCCGAAGGTTTCATTCCGTTTGGACTCCGTTTGATATTCCTTTTCTTCGAAATACTGAAATAGGCAAAAAAATAGCAATACGGGCTGGGCCTCCGGTTAGTAGGTTAGTCCCAAAAATGATATAAATGTGTAAAATAAAGCCCATAAACATCCAAAAGGGGTAATATAATAGCATGGAACAATAAAAAATTATAGATACGTTGGAGACGTATCAGTTCCCACATATTCTACGAAGATCTTTATCGGTCGAACTGCAATGTCAACATACGTTATTCCCTTTGTCATCAGTATGTTACTTGGCCGAGATTCGATCGTCGGTATCTTCATACCTAGTTCAATCTCGTTACTGGCAAGTCTCTTTACTCGTTCCGTAATGCATCATCATGTAACTAACTCATTAGTCACATTGTTTGCAAGGCTTCATATGATGTGCATTACTGAGAGGGCCCAAAGATACCTCTCCAATACTTGGAGTGACAAATCCTAATCTCGATCTATGCCAACCCAACAAACACCTTCGGAGATACCTATAGAGCATCTTTATAATCACCCAGTTACGCTGTGAAGTTTGATAGCACAAAAGGCATTCCTCCAGTGTCCAGGAGTTGCATAATCTCATAGTCGGAGGAATATATGTTTGACACGAAGAAAGCAGTAGCAATAAAACTGAACGATCAGTATGCTAAGGTAACGTATGGGTCTTGTCCATCACATCATTCTCCTAATGATGTGATCCCATTCATCAAATGACAACACATGTCCATGGCTAGGAAACATAACCATCTTTGATCAACGATCTAGTCAAGTAGAGGCATACTAGGGACACAGTGTTTTGTCTATTTATTCACACATGTATCAAGTTTCGGGTTAATACAATTTTAGCATGAATAATAAACATTTATCATGATATAAGGATATATAAAATAACAACTTTATTATTGCCTCTAGGGAATATTTCCTTCAGTCTCCCACTTGCACTAGAGTCAATAATCTAGTTCACATTGCCATGTGATTTAACACCGATAAATCACCTCGTTATGTGATTAACACCCATAGTTCACATCGCCATGTGACAAACACCCAAAGGGTTTACTAGAGTCAAAAATCTAGTTTACATCACCATGTGATTAACACCCAAAGAGTACTAAGGTGTGATCATGTTTTGCTTATGAGATAAGTTTAGTCAATGGGTCTGCCACATTCAGATCCGTATGTATTTTTGCAAATTTTCTATTTCTACAATGCTCTGCATGGAGCTACTCTAGCTAATTGCTCCCACTTTCAATATGTATCCAGATTGAGACTCAGAGTCGTCTGGATCGGTGTAAAAGCTTGCATTGATGTAACTCTTTACGATGAACTCTTTATCACCTCCATAACCGAGAAATAATTCCTTAGTCCTCTTAGGTAACTAAGGATAACTTTGACCACTATTCAGTGATCCACTCCTGGATCACTATCGTACCTCCTTGCTAAACTCATAGAAAGGCACACAACTGTCTGGTACATAGCATGGCATACTTTATAGAGCCTATGACCGAGGCATAGGGAATGACTTTCATTCTCTTTTTATCTTTTGCGGTGGTTGGGTTTTGAGTCTTACTTAATTTTACACCTTGTAATACATGCAAGAACTCCTTCTTTGACTGATCCATTTTGAACTCTTTCAAAATCTTGTCAAGGTATGTACTCATTGAAAAATCTTATCAAGCGTCTTGATCTATCTCTATAGATCTTGATGCCCAATATGTAAGCAGCTTTATCGAAGTCTTTCTTTGAAAAACTCCTTTCAAACTTTCCTTCATGCTTTCTAGAAAATTCTACATCATTTTTGATCAACAGTATGTCATTCACATATACTTATCAGAAAAGTTGTAGTGCTCCCACTCACTTTCTTGTAAATACAGGATTCACCACAAGTCTGTATAAAACTATATGCTTTGATCAACTCATCCAAGCGTATATTCCAACTCCGAGATGCTTGCACCAGTCCACAGATGGATCGCTGGAGCTCGCACACTTTGTTAGCACTTTTAGGATCGACAAAACCTTCTGGTTGTATCATATACAACTCTTCTTTAAGAAATCCATTAATTAATGCAGTTTTGACATCCATTTGCCATATTTCATAAAATGAGGCAATTGCTAACATGATTCGGATGGACTTAAGCATCGTTACGGTTGAGAAAGTCTTATCGTAGTCAACCCCTTGAACTTGTCAAAAATCTTTTGCGACAATTCGAGCTTTGTAGATAGTAATACTACCATCATCGTCCTTCTTCCTCTTGAAGATCCATTAATTTTCTAAGGCTTGCTGATGATCGAGCAAGTCAACAAAAGTCCACACTTTGTTCTCATACATGGATCCTATCTCAGATTTCATAGCCTCAAGCCATTTATCGAAATCTGGGCTCATCATAGTTTCTTCATAGTTCGTAGGTTCGTCATGGTCAAGTAACATGACCTCCAGGACAAGATTACCGTACCACTATGGTGCTGATCGTGCTCTGCCAGACCTACGAGGTTCTGTAGCAACTTGATCTGTAGTTTCATGATCTTTATCATTAGCTTCTTCTCCAGTTGGTGTAGGCATCACGGGAACAGATTTCTCGGATGAGCTACTTTCCAAATTGAGAGTAGGTACAATTACCTCATCAAGTTCAACTTTCCTTCCACTCACTTCTTTCGAGAGAAACTCCTTCTCTAGAAAGGTCCCGTTCTTAGCAACAAAAATCTTGCCTTCGGACATGTGGTAGAAGGTGTACCCAATTGTTTCCTTAGGGTATCCTATGAAGACATCCGATTTGGGTTCGAGATTATTGGGCCGAAGCCTTTTGACATAAGCATCACATCCCCAAACTTTAAGAAACGACAGCTTAGGTTTGCTACCAAACCACATTTCATATGGTGTCATCTCAACGCACTTTGATGGTGCCCTGTTTAAAGTGAATGCAGCTGTCTCTAATGCATAACCCAAAAACGAAAGTGGTAAATTAGTAAGAGACATCATAGATCGCACCATATCCAATAAAGTGCGGTTACGACGTTCGGGCACACCATTACGCTGTGGTGTTCCAGGTGGCGTGAGTTGCGAAACAATTCCACATTGTTTTAAATGAAGGCCAAACTCGTAACTCAAGAATTCTCCCCCACAATCAGATCATAGAAACTTTATTTCCTTGTTACGATGATTCTCCACTTCACTCTGAAATTCTTTGAACTTTTCAAACATTTTAGACTTGTGTTTCATTAAGTAGATATACCCATATCTGCTTAAATCATCTGTGAAGGTCAAAAAATAACGATACCTGCCACGAGCATCAACACTCATTTGACCGCATACATCGGTATGTATTATTTCCAGTAAGTTATTAGCTCGTTCCATTGTTCCGAAGAACGGAGTTTTAGATATCTTGCCCATAAGGCACGGTTCACAAATATCAAATGATTCATAATCAAGTGATTCCAAAAGTCCATCTGCATGGAGTTTCTTCATGCGCTTTACATTGATATGACCTAAACGGCAGTGCCACCGATATGTTGCACTATCATTATCAACTTTGCATCTTTTTGGCATCAATATTATGAATATGTGTATTACTACGATCAAGATTCAATAAACCATTAACATTGGGTGTATAACCATAGAAGGTTTTATTCATGTAAACAAAATAACAATTATTCTCTGTCTTAAATGAATAACCGTATTGCAATAAACATGATCTAATCATATTCATGCTCAAGGAAAACACCAAACAACATTTATTTAGGTTCAACACTAATACCGAAAGTATAGGGAGTGTGTGATGATGATCATATCAATCTTGGAACCACTTCCAACACACATCGTCACTTCACCCACAACCAGTCTCTATTTAGTTTGTAACTCCTGTTTCGAGTTACTAATCTTTAGCAACCGAACAAGTATCAAATACCAAGGGGTTACTATGAGCACTAGTAAGGTACACATCAATGTGTGTATATCAAATATACCATTTGTTCACTTTTCCATCCTTCTTATTCGCCAAATATTTGGGGTAGTTTCGCTTCCAGTGACCATTTCCTTTGCAGTTGAAGCACTTAGCTTCAGGCTTAGGTCCAGCTTTGGGTTTCTTCCCAGGAGTGACAACTTGCTTGCCATTCTTTTGAAGTTCTCCTTCTTTCCCTTTTCCCTTTTCTTAAAACTAGTGGTCTTGTCAATCATCAACACTTGATGCTCTTTCTTGATTTCTACATTCGTTGATTTTAGCATCACGAAGAGCTCGGGAATCCATTTCATCATCCCTTGCATATTATAGTTCATCATGAAGTTCCAGTAACTTGGTGATAGTGGCTAGAGAACTCTGTCAATCACTATCTTATCTGGAATATTAACTCCCACTTGATTCAAGCGATTGTAGTACTCAGACATTCTGAGCACATGCTCACTCGTTGAGCTATTCTCCTCCATCTTGTAGGCGAAGTAGTTGTCAGAGGTCTCATACCTCTCGACATGGGCATGAGCCTGAAATACCAATTTCAGCTCTGGGAACATCTCATATGCTCCGTGGCGTTCAAAATGTTTTTGAACTCCCAGTTCTAAGCCGTAAAGCATGATGCACCAAACTATCAAGTAGTCATCATACCGAGCTTGTCAAACGTTCATAATGTCTACATCAGCTCCTCAACAGGTCTGTCACCTAGCAGTGCATCAAGGACATAATTCTTCTGTGCAGCAATGAGGATAAACCTCAGATCACGGACCCAGTCCGCATCATTGCTACTATCATATTTCAACTTAGTTTTCTCTAGGAACATATCAAAAAAATAGGGAAGCTACAACGCGAGCTATTGATCTACAACATAATTTGCAAATACTATCAGGACTAAGTTCATGATAAATTAAGTTCAATTAATCATATTAATTAAGAACTCCCACTTAGATAGACATACCTCTAGTCATCTAAATGATACGTGATCCAAATCAACTAAACCATGTCTGATCATCACGTGAGATGGAGTAGGCTTCAATTGTGAACATCACTATCTTGATCATATCTACTATATGATTCACGTTCGACCTTTCGGTCTCCAGTGTTCTGAGGCCATATCTGTATACGCTAGGCTCGTCAAGTTTAACCCGACTATTCTGTGTGTGCAAATCTGGCTTGCACCCATTGTATTTGAACGTAGATCCTATAACACCTGATCATCATGTGGTGTCTCAGCACGAAGAACTTTCGCAACGGTGCATACTCGGGGAGAATACTTATACCTTGAAATTTGAGTGAGAGATCATCTTATAATGCTACCGCCGTACTAAGTAAAATAAGATGCATAAAAGATAAACATCACATGCAATCAAGATATGTGACATGATATGGCCATCATCATCTTGTGCTTTTGATCTCCATCATAGAAGCAACGTCATGATCTCCATCGTCACCAGATTGACACCTTGATCTCCATCATAGCGTCGTGGTCGTCTTGCCAACCATTGCTTCTACGACTATCGCTACCGCTTAGTGATAAAGTAAAGCAATTACATAGCACTTGTATTTCGTACAATAAAGCGACAACCATATGGCTCCTGCTAGTTGCCGATAACTTTTACAAAACATGATCATCTCATACAACACTCTTTATATAGCATCATGTCTTGACCATATCACATCACAACATGACCTGCAAAAACAAGTTAGACATCCTATACTTTGTTTGTTGCAAGTTTTACGTGGCTGCTACGGGCTTCTAGCATGAACCGTACTTACCTACGGCACAAAAACCACAACGGTGATTTATCAACTTTGTTGTTTTAACCTTCACAAGGACCGGCCGCAGTCAAATTCGATTCAACTAAAGTTGGAGAAACAGACACCCGCCAGCCACCTTTATGCAAAACTAGTTGCATGTCTGTCGGTGGAACCGGTCTCATGAACACGGTCATGTAAGGTCGGTCCGGGCCGCTTCATCCAACAATACAACCGAATCAAAATAAGACGTTGGTGGTAAGCAGTATGACGATCACCGCCCACAAACTCTTTGTGTTCTAGTCATGCATATCATCTACGCATAGACGTGGCTCGGATGCCAATGTAGGGAAACGTAGCATGCAGTTTCAATAAATTTCCTACGCTCACGCAAGATAGATCTAGGAGATTCATAGCAACAAGAGGGAAAGAGTATGTCCACGTACCCTCGCAGACTGAAAGCGGAAGCGTTAACTTAACGCGGTTGATGTAGTTGAATGTCTTCTCAAATCAACCAATCAAGTACCGAACGTACGACACCTCCGAGTTCTGCACATGTTCAGCTCGATGATGTCCCTCGAACTCTTGATCCAGTAGAGGCATGAAGGAGTCAATGAGTTCCGTCAGCACAACGGCGTGCTGACGGTGTTGGTGAAGTGATCCGCGCAGGGCTTCGCCTAAGCACTATGACAATAAGACCGGAGGAGTAAACGGTGGAGGGGGGCACTGCACATGGCTAAAAAATTGATGTGCTTTGGGGTGCCCCCACCCCCGTATATAAAGGAGGAGGGGAGGAGGCCGGCCACAACGGGTGCACCAAGGAGGGGGGAGTCCTACTAGAACTCCACTCCTTGTAGGATTAGCCCCCCCCCTCTTTTTTCCTTCAACCGGAGGGGGAAAAGGGGAAGGAGAGGGAGAGGGAGAAGGAAAGGGGGGTGGCACCCCCTTCCCTACTCCAATTCCGCATCCTCCCTTGTGGGGGGCGCACCAGCCTCTTGTGGGCTGGTTAGCCTCCCTCCTATGGCCCATATCTTCCACCGGGGGGGGGGGGGGTCCGATAACCCCTCCGGTACTTCGGTTTGCACTCGATACACTCTGGAACCCTTTCGATGTCCTAATACCACCTTACAATATATCAATCTTTACCTCTCGACCATTTCAAGACTCCTCATCATGTTTGTGATCTCATCCGGGACTCCGAACAACCTTCGGTCACCAAAACACATAACTCATATAATACATATCGTCATCGAACGTTAAGCATGCGGGCCCTATGGGTTCGAGAACTATGTAGACATGACCAAGACACCTCTTCGGTCAATAACCAATAGCGGAACCTGGATGCTCATATTGGTTCCTACATATTCTACGAAGATCTTTATCGGTCGAACCGCAGTGTCAAGATACGTTATTCCCTTTGTCATCCGTATGTTACTTGCGTGAGATTCGATCGTGGTAGCTTCATACCTAGTTCAATCTCGTTACCAGAAAGTCTCTTTACTCGTTCCGTAATGCATTGTCCCATAACTAACTCATTAGTCACATTGCTTACAAGGCTTCATATGATGTGCATTACCGAGAGGACCCAGAGATACCTCTTTGATACTCGAAGTGACAAATCCTAATCTTGATCTATGCCAACCCAACAAACACCTTCAGAGATACCTGTAGAGCATCTTTATAATCACCCAGTTACGTTGTGACGTTTGATAGCACACAAGGCATTTCTCCGGTGTCCGGGAGTTGCATAATCTCATAGTCACGAGGAATATATATTTGACACGAAGAAAGCGGTAGCAATAAAACTGAACGATCAGTATGCTAAGCTAACGGATGGATCTTCTCCATCACATCATTGTCCTAATGATGTGATCCCATTCATCAAATGACAACACATGTCCATGGCTAGGAAACTTAACCATCTTTGATCAACGAGCTAGTCAAGTAGAGGCATACTAGGGACGCAATGTTTTGTCTATGTATTCACACATGTATCAAGTTTCTGGTTAATACAATTCTTGCATGAATAATAAACATTTATCATGATATAAGGAAATATAAAATAACAACTTTATTATTTCCTCTAGGGCATATTGCCTTCAAAAGTATATTAGGTCATGCCTCTCCCTCATATAAAATTGCAAGAATGATTGCCGGAGGGACAAATGACTTTCTTGTTGACAAAAGCTATCTACTTTTATTATCTTGCATTTTATTCGTAGTTTTATTCTCGCAAAGTACTCGTAGTTTATTGTTGAAAAATAGTTTCATACTTGTTTTAGGTAAAGCAAACGTAAAATGTGCGTAGTGTAGTATCGGTGACCGATAGAACTTGAGGGAATATTTGTTCTACCTTTAGCTCCTCGTTGGGTTTGGCGCTCTTATTTATCAAAAAAGGCTACAAATGATCCCCTCTACTTGTGGGTTATCAATGATATAGGGTGGATACCCTAGGGCCGATCTTTCACAAAATGGAGGGGATCCTACGAAGAACACGAAGAACACGAGGGAAAACACGAGGGGAAACACTCAAATCAATGAGAACAATCACACATGTGCTAGATCCATGAACATAAAGAGTGATACAAGATTCAAACACAACAAAGGACGGCACAAGTAGCAAGTTCTTCTCTAAGAGGAGGTCTTGAATCAACTAGGGGATCTTCCCTTTCGGGGTCTAGAATCCACTTGGGATCTACTCCGCGGAGGCCTCAGTCTCCAATGGAGTATGTGTCAAGTGGATGAGCAAAGCTCTACCTCTCATATGAGCTAAACCAATGCTAACCATAGAAAAGTGGAGGAGGAGTCGTATATATAGTCCAGGGGGGTCGAAGGGGTACATGGGCCTCGGCCCTAGTCACTGTGCGCAGACAGGTGTCAGACGTCTGACGGGTTCTGGACGTCCGGTGGCTCGCGAGGGACCGGTCGTCCATAAGGCGCCGGTCATCCGGTGATTCTGCTCTGGTCAGGGGTCGCCGTATGTCTGGTGGGCTGTCGGTCGTCCGATCATCGGTCGTCCGGAGGGCTCAGATTTCCGTTCTGTGACGTGACACCGGATGTCCGGAGTAGCTCAGTCGTCCGGTCGCCGGAAGTTGTCGTACGTCCAGTCCATGTCGGTCGTCCAGCCGCTGTAGCGTTGGTTGGCTGGGACTTGGGCTGGCTGGCTTGCGGTCCAGGCGTCGGACATCCGGTCCGGTCCGGTCGTCCGGTGGTTGTGGTTTTCCTGGCATCTCTTCTTCATGGTCCTTGTACTTGGTGTCCTCGCTATCTTGTCCGTTGGATGTAATTGCTCCATGGCTTCCCTCCAAGCACCTGATCACGCATAGTGTTTCCGCTTGAGGTAGTAGCCATGTCTCACATGTGGGAAGTGGTAGTTTGGAGAGGAGCGAGTTCACCTTAGTTTCGATAGCCCTTGCTCGAGCTCTTGTCACAGGTTCATGTGGTGTCGTAGGCGACGAAGGTAGGTCCATAAGGATGACCGTAGGATGCTCCGTATCAATTACCGATCGTGATTGATTCCTTCACGTGAATTTATTTGTTTTAGCAAATATTTATTTTCAAAGAAGAGATTGATTACCGACTGTGGATGTATTGCGTTCCCAAATATTGATCTGGTTTGACCGGCTAGATAAAAACCCCTACCAAAGAAAATTGGGAGGGATGAAAAACTGGTGGAAGGGTGGATGTAATACACACGGAGGGCAGACGAAGGATGGGCGGAAGAGAACTTGATGTAGGATGGAACCTTACACCTTTCTTAGGCAGTAGTGATTTCTTTTCTAAAATTGTAATGGATGCACGTTCTGAAATTGAAATGCGTATTTTGGAAGTGAAAATTTTGATTTGGTCCATGACATGAAGTATGCAATGTGAAAGTGAAACGTATCCTTATATCATATTTCTAGTTGGTTTGCTAAATATAATTTTGGCTATTTATATGAGATGCATGTTTTGAAGTTGAGTATGCATATACTAAATTGAATCACATTTTTTTGGTTTCAAATTACTTTGTGATGTGCATATTTTGGCATTCAAATATATCTTATGAAAGTGAAAAGGTTGTTTTAGCCAGTGAAATAAAGTTTTTAAAAAGTGATTCCAAATGTGCCAAACATTGGTAGTGTTTTAAAATTATTGTCGCTAGGATTCCAAATATATAAGATTTTTTTAAAATAGAACTTTAGTATAAAAGTTATGAACCATCTAAATTATCAAGAGGAAATTAATATAATGGATTTTGAGAGAGAGGAGAGATAACTCTACGCTCATGTTGAGCCATGCATATGTACTTTAGTGTTGCCACTGGTGGAAAAAGGGCCTTTGGTCACGGTTCGCAACTGCCATTAGTCGCGGTTGCGCAACCGCGACCAAATAGGCGCGACTAAAGGCCCCCCCTTTAGTCGCGGTTGCTTAAGAACCGCGACTAAAGGCCCGTCCACGTGGGCGCCAGGCGGCCGTCGGGGCGGAGGACCTTTAGTCGCGGTTCTTCTGGCCAACCGCGACTAAAGGCCGCCGCAGGTTTAGGGTTTTAGCCCCCCCCTAAACCTGTTTTCTGTTTAATTTGTATTGTTTTATTTCTTTTGTGCTTTATTTTAATTTTGAAGGAGTTTCACATATTCTACGGTACTACATACATGCATATGAATGTACAATTTCAAACAAATTTGAAATTAGAACCAAAAAGAATTCAAGAGGAATATACAATATATATTCAATATCATCGGATGACCATATACAATTTTGAACAAGTTTCCATACATAATTTAATGCATATAAAGTTCTACGTCCTCGTAATGGTGTTCTCCTTTAGGATGGAGGACTTCCCTCCTGAACCATCCAGCTAGTTCCTCTTGAAGTGGTCGGAAGCGAGCTTCTGGACTAAGCATCATCCGGAGGTTATTCCTCTGAGCATTGGTATCACTCGGAACCCGCTCAGAGGTGTATCTCCGGATCATCTCACAGACATAGTATGCACATAGATTGGTCCCCGCTGGCTGAATATCCTCACCATTCTTAGCCTTTGACCTTTTGAATTCTAGCTCTTTTTTGAATTCACCGACCTTTGTATCTACGAACCGTCTCCAAACCCTACGAGGCAAAGAAAATTAAATGAACAAGAGAGTTATTAGTTACTTGATATTAGGAAATGAACGAAATAGGCCGATCGATATAGAGCGCAAATGAATGAAAATAATTACTTCTGCAGCATTCTTCTCATGCCGCCCCAAAGCTTTGGATCCTTATTCAGAGAGTCGTGGACGAGACATTCTGAGGTGTCAACTTTAATTACTAGCAGAATCCAGTGGAACCTGCGGACACGATACATGCACAGTACGTCATGCATAACTCATCGATTAGCCGGCCACATACCATGCATGGAGTAAACAAAAGAGAATGTGCTCAAGACAGAAACACTCACCCAAAATGGTAAGGAAATAGAATATCACTTTTGAGTTCCTGCTTTGTAAGAAACTGCCACAGGTCTGCCTCCATGTCGGCGGGGTGATGCTCCAACACATATCCATTAACGATGTGTGGGTCAATGAACCCAACATCATGGATGTTCCTTACTCTGCATTCCTTAATCTTCATTCTGCATGTATAATAGCGGACACAACAATATAGTTAGGACATATATATAGTGCAGGCAATATGAACGAGATGGGGTAGAAATAAATCACTTACAGAACGTAGCAACTGATGATAGATTTGTCGAGCTCGCGCAGATTGAAAAGCTGGAACAATTCACTCAGATGAATTTGTACATAGTAATGTTTGAAGTGATGCTCATATCTAACTTCCGCATAAATATATTCTTTGGCGTTTTTATTTTTTATGTAACCCTTGTACCATTTCAGCAGACCTTTCATTTGTGGAGGTAGATCCTCTTCCTGCGCAGGCTCGACGAGAGGCCCATTCTTCACATATGTAATTACTACCTCCTTCACTGGCGCCTCATCAAGGCCTAACAGTTCACGAAGAGTAATACCTAAGTTGGCCGCTTGTTCTCTGGCACTCGTTACAGTCAATCCATGTGCTGCCGCAGCTGCTATGATATCGGGGTCATCCGGACCGGCGGCTTTCACTATAAGCGGGGCAATCGATTGTTTACTTTGTTCCCCGAGCTGGGCAACTCGTTTCCCGCTTTTTTTACTTTCTAATTCCGTTTTCTCGGCCTCCTCCAAGGCTTTGTTCTCCTGGTTCTCCGCCCGCTCTTTCTTCTCCTTCAACATGAGTGCCTGCCTACGAAGTTCACGTGCATAGTCGTCAGGCAGATTCTTCGCGGCTTGGGACGGTGTGCTCAAAAATGACTTAGCCCACTTCTTTTGCTCATCAGAAAATACTGGCTTGGGCTCGGGCTCTCTTTTCTTCTTGCAGTCCGCCTTCCATTTCTCATGATCAGCAGCCGCGGCCGCGGCAGTTTCCTCGGCACTACGTTCCCAAGGCCTTGTGGGGAGAGGCTTCAGTGATGGCTCCGGTACCTTTGTGGTCTTAGGTACATAAGGGTCCGGGTTAATAATCCAGGACTGCTTCTGCTTCTTTGCCGGAGGTGGATTGGGGGGCGGCGTCTGATCACCCGCCGGACGAGGACTGGGGGGCGGCGTCTGATCACCCGCCGGACGTTGTGGACTGGGGGGCGTCGGCTGACGTGACGGAGGTGTAGGTGAACCGCCACCACCGTAGGGGGGTGGACTTGTTGTCCTTGGCGCCTCGCCTGGAAACTTGATAAACTTCTTTTGCCATAGAATGAAATGTCGCTTGACATCTCCAAGTCTTTTCTCCCCTTCAGGTGTAGCAATGTCAATCTCCAGGTCCTCAAACCCTTGGACTATGTCCTCCACCGTGACACGAGCATAGCCATCTTGAATGGGGTTGTTGTGGTGGAGTGCTCCAGGTAAACATGGTAAAGCACTGCCGATGGCTACCTTCATGGACATGTTCCCGATAGGATAATACAGATGACATTCTTTCATCTCCTTTATATCGTCCACGGGGTAGCGAGGAGGCTCCGGTGCAGTAATTTCGATCGTCGGTGCATCTGCACCAGCCGGTGGGGCCTCCGTGGAAGCCACACTGCTTCTCCGCTCCTGGCTTCTGAGATCCGCTGGATGATCTTCATGCTTCGCCCGAGCTGCATCTCTTTCGGCTACTAGTACACTCACGGTTTTCTTCATCACATCCATTTCCGATGCCAACCGCGCCACAACATCTGCTTCCCGATCCATCTTTCTCTTTCGGCTTCTGTAACCGTACGGGTCATCGTTCTGGGGGAACCCTATTTTCCACGGAATGTGCCCCATGCCTCGTACATGTCCTCCGTGTTCAGGATTCCCGAGGGCTTTTGTCAGCGCGTCGTTCTCTCTGTTGAACTTGATCTTCCCCTCTTGAGCATCCCTCATTGCGTCAATAAGGGCTTGGGTGGGTTTAATTATTTTGCCCCGGTAAACACACTCCCCTGTCTCCGGGTTCAGCGTTCCCCCATGCCCGTACCACCAGCTTTTGGCCGTTGGGTCCCATCCCTCCGTACCTGGACGGATTCCTCGCGCCCTCAGCTCGTTCTCCATCTTCTCCCACCTAGGCTCCCAAAGGCGATACCCTCCTGGCCCCATAATATGATTGTACTCCTTCTTAGCCGCATTTTCCTTATTTTTTTCGATATTTGAATGAACTGCTCCGATTTCTTTTGCTTCACAAATTCTGGCCAATCATGTTTCAGTTTCTCATATTGTCCTTTGAAATCCGGAGTCTTGTTCTGCTTGACAAAGTCATGGGCTAGATTTTGCTTGAATTTCCGGAATGCGTCGGCCATCTTATGAAGAGCGAACTGTTTGACTAGCCTCCTCCTCTCCTTGTTTTCCTCAATCTTGTTACCCTCCTCATCGAATTTGTTGTATTCCGGAGGTAGAACGAAATGTTCCATAAGCTTCTTGAAGCAATCTTTTTTTGTTCTCTTATCGACAAAAGTGAAACCAGCAATTCGTGCCTTCTTTGGCTTATTCCACTCCTGGACGGTGATCGAGACGTTGTCTCTAACAACGGCTCCGCATTGGTTGACAAACTTGGTGGCGTTCTTGCGGGGCTCCAGCGGCCTGCCGGTTGCACTGTCGACAACCTCGATGGTGCATGTTTCTCCTTGTTTCATCGTCTTGGTTGCGCCACGCTTTGACGACGTACTCGATTGTTTCGACGATCCGGCCGAGGGCTAAAATAAGAAAGAGAGTCACGCGCGTTAGTACACACATATTTATTCAAATCAGTTAGTTTGTATCACCAGAGGCTCAATGTATATATATACCTCGGCGCCGGAGGTGGTTGCTACTTCCATTTGAAGATCGTCGTTTATCGACGTTTGTTCGGCATCATCTTGCTGACGGCGCCCTTCATCTTCACCGTCAAGGTTCAGATAAGAAGAGATATCATCTTCTTCTTGTCCGGTCGGCACATATAGAATATCGCCGTTTATGATGCCGAACATATGTGCTTCACCGTCCGGATCATAGTTGTCCATAATCGGGTCAGCTCTATCGTCTGCCATTATGTCAGTCCTGAAAACATGTAGTAAAAACAAATTAATTAAGTGAAGAAGGGGGGCGGTGGCGGTGGCGGTGGCGAAAGGGCGGTTGCAAAGGGAGGGGCGAGGAAGGGGTGGGAGAGGGTGTCGCGGTACAGCGCGAGACGGGGCGGCAGACGACGGCGTCACGGAGAGGGAGGCGAGGACAACACACATGTATAACCCTCACCGCCCCCTCTCGATCCCAAAAAAAACACCGCGCGCATCGCCGCCCCCCTCGCCGCCCCCTCTCCGTATATGCGCGGGGTCGTGTACATTTTTTTAAAGCGGGATCGTTGTACATTGATGCGCGGGGTCGTTGTATATATTGATTATCAAGTTTTACTTTTTTTGTTGTTAATTATCAAGTTTTATATATGTTTTTTTTGTTAATTATCAAAATTCACGGTTTTTTTTGTTAATTATCAAGTTTTAAGTTATTTTACCATTTTTGTTAAACTAATTAACTAGTTAAAATTAAAAAGAAAAAAAAAAGAAAAAAAAGAAAAAATTCCTGGTGGCCCGCGGCGCCCCTCTCTCTCTCCATGATCTCGCTCTCTGTCTGAGACCGGTGGCCCGTGCGCGCGCGGCAGTACCGAGGCCGGCCGGCGGCGTTGAGGGCGGGCGAGCGAGGCGGCGCGCGCGCGGTGGGCGAGGGAGGCCGGTGACGGCCGGCGGCGCCGTACGTGTGGGCGAGAGGGGGCGGCGCGCGTGGGCCGGGGCGGGGCGCGGTGTGCAAACATACGGCGGGCGACGGCGGGCGGCGTCGAGGGCGAGGGCGACGGCGGGGCGTCGAGGGCGACGGCGGGCGGCGTCGAGGGCGAGGGCGACGGCGGGCGGCGTCGAGGGCGAGGGCGAGGCGGCAGGCCTTCGGCGCGGTGTTGAATTGGAGAAGACGAGAAAGGGTTCGGGCCCTTGTATTTATATCCCCCCCCCTTTAGTCGCGGTTGGGGAGGCGACCCGCGACTAAAGGGTAACCTTTAGTCGCGGTTGGGGAGGCGACCCGCGACTAAAGGGTAACCTTTAGTCGCGGTTGGCCAGACCAACCGCGACTAAAGAGTTTTTTGGCGGGTTTTTGCGTTCCCGCGCGCAACGACCTTTAGTCGCGGTTGGCCAGGCCAACCGCGACTAAAGGTATTTTTCAAAATACTTTTTCTTTTTCAAAATCTTAAAAATACAAATAATATATCAAAAAATTCAGAAAAATAAAACTAATTCAATTCAATATGTTAAAAACACAAATATTATATCAAAAAATTCAGAAAAATAAAACTAATTCAATTCAAAATTCTAAAAATACAAATAAATATATCAAAAAATTAAGAAAAATAAAACTAATTCAATTGAAAATGTTAAAAATACAAATAATATATCAAAAAATTCAGAAAAATAAAACTAATTCAATTCAATATGTTAAAAACACAAATATTATATCAAAAAATTCAGAAAAATAAAACTAATTCAATTCAAAATTCTAAAAATACAAATAATATATCAAAAAATTAAGAAAAATAAAACTAATTCAATTCAAAATGTTAAAAATACAAATAATATATCAAAAAATTCAGAAAAATAAAACTAATTCAATTCAAAATTTTATACGCCTAGGCAGGAGTACGACAGCGACGACAGCAGCGACGACGACGGCGGCAACTTAGAAGGCGACGACTACCAGTACAACGGCGGCGGCTATGAAGACTACGAGTATGCATATTATACGCCTAGGCAGGAGTATGACTAAATCACTCCAAATTTCATGTATCATCAGTGGTATCTCGAATCATTCGAAAATGGACACCAAACACATCACGGGTAATATAATTCACATGATCCATTCAACAAAGTTTGGTACAATAAATTATTACACATCATTTCTTCCCTTGTGTCCCTGCTTGCTTACGATTGTGCCGTATCCATGGAGCATCCTCATCATTTAACTTAATGCTTGGGTCGGTGTTCACTTTGAAGGGCGGAATTTCAGCAAACATATTATAATCTTCTGACATGTCTGTCTTGTCCTCCACTCCCACGATGTTTCTTTTCCCTGAAAGAACAATGTGGCGCTTTGGATCATCGCATGATGTACTGATCGTTTTCTTATCTTTCCGTTTCCTCGGTTTGCTACTCATGTCCTTCACATAGAAAACCTGAGCGACATCTTTCGCTAGGACGAATGGTTCGTCAAGGTAACCAAGATTGTTGAAATCCACCATTGTCATTCCGTATTGCTGGTCCACCTTTACCCCACCTCCTGTTAGCTTGAACCATTTGCACCGGAACAAAGGGACCTTAAAGGAGGGTCCATAGTCAAGTTCCCATATCTCCTCTATGTAACCATAATATGTGACCTTTTGCCCATTCTCGGTTGCTGCATCAAAGCGGACACCACTGTTTTGGTTGGTGCTCTTTTTATCTTGGGCGATCGTGTAAAATGTATTCCCATTTATCTCGTACCCTTGGAAAGTCGTTATAGTCGAAGATGGTGTCTTGGCCAACATGTACAGCTGATCTACAACATCATTGTCATTCATTAAATGTTTTCTCAACCAACTGCCGAAAGTCTCCATGTGGGCCTTCCTAATCCAGGATTCAGGCTTCCCCGGGTTGTCCGAGCGTAAAATATTCTTGTGTTTCTCAAAGTACGGAGCCACCAAGCTGGAATTGGTCAGTACAGTGTGGTGTGCTTCAGTCAGAGAATGGCCGTCCATACATATCGTTGATTTCCTTCCGATCGTGCCTTTTCCACTTAGTCTCCCCTCGTGCCGCGATCGAGGAAGACCAATCGGCTTAAGGTCAGGAACAAAGTCAACACAAAACTCAATTACCTCCTCATTTCCATAGCCCTTGGCGATGCTTCCTTCTGGCCTAGCACGGTTACGAACATATTTCTTTAATACTCCCATGAACCTCTCGAAGGGGAACATATTGTGTAGAAATACAGGACCGAGAATGAAAATCTCTTCGACTAGGTGAACCAAGAGGTGCGTCATAATATTGAAGAAGGATGGCGGGAACACCAACTCGAAACTGACAAGACATTGGATCACATCGTTCTGTAACCGTGGTAGAACTTCTGGATTGATTACCTTCTGAGAGATTGCATTGAGGAATGCACATAGCTTCACAATGGCTACTCGAACATTTTCCGGCAGGAGCCCCCTCAAAGCAATCGGAAGCAATTGCGTCATAATCACGTGGCAGTCGTGAGACTTCAGGTTTTGGAACTTTTTCTCCGCCATGTTTATTATTCCCTTTATATTGGACGAGAATCCAGACGGGACCTTCATACTGCTCAGGCATTCAAAAAAGATGACCTTCTCTTCTTTGGTCAGAGCGTAGCTGGCACGACCTTGAAACCATTCCGGATGCCGGTCATCAGGGTCTTTCAAACGTTGCTGGTCCTGCCGTGCTTCCTTTGTATCATTTGTCTTCCCATACACGCCCAAGAAGCTTAGGAGGTTCACGCAAATATTCTTCGTAACGTGCATCACGTCGATTGCAGAGCGGACTTCTAGGACTTTCCAATATTCTAGCTCCCAGAATATAGATTTCTTCTTCCACATGGCTGCGTGCCCGTCAGCTCCCTTCGGAACTGATTGTCCGCCAGGACCCTTTCCAAAGATGACTTTCAAATCCTTGACCATATCAAATACCTCAGCACCAGTGCGTTCCGCAGGCTTCGGCCGGTGATCTGCCTTGCCGTTGTAATGCTTGCCTTTCTTTCTTACTGGATGAATTTTCGGAAGAAATCGACGATGCCCAAGGTACACGTTCTTCTTACAATTTGGCAAATGTACACTTTCAGTCTCATGTAAGCAGTGCGTGCATGCATTGTATCCCTTATTTGACAGTCCCGAAAGGTTACTAAGAGCAGGCCAATCGTTGATGGTTACGAAAAGCAACGCTCGTAGGTTAAATTCCTCTTTTTTGTGCTCATCCCACACACGGACACCAGGTCTGCCCCACAGCTGTAAAAGTTCATCAACTAATGGCCTTAGGTACACATCGATGTCGTTGCCGGGTTGCTTCGGACCTTGGATGAGCACTGGCATCATAATGAACTTCCGCTTCATGCACAACCAAGGAGGAAGGTTGTAGATGCATAGAGTCACGGGCCAGGTGCTATGGCTGGAGCTCTGCTCGCCAAAAGGATTCATGCCATCTGTACTTAGACCAAATCTTATGTTCCTTGCGTCAGCTGCAAAATCTTTGAACTCTCTGTCGATCTTTCTCCATTGCGTTCCATCTGCGGTGTGTCTCAACTCCCCGTCCGACTTACGGTCCTCTTTGTGCCATCGCAACAACTTGGCATGCTCTTTGTTCCTGAACAGACGTTTCAACCGTGGTATTATAGGAGCATACCACATCACCTTGGCGGGAACCCTCTTCCTGGGTTTCTCGCCCTCAACATCGTCACCAGGGTCATCGCCTCTGATCTTATAACGCAATGCAGTGCATACCGGGCATTCATTCAAATTCTCGTATTCACCGCGGTAGAGGATGCAGTCGTTGATGCATGCATGTATCTTCAGAACCTCTAAACCTAGAGGGCAGACAACCTTCTTTGCTTCGTACGTACTGGCGGGCAACTCGTTATTCTTTGGAAACATATTCTTCAACATTTTCAGCAAGTTTTCAAATGCCGAGTCAGCTACACCTGCCTGTGCCTTCCATTTCAGCAAATCCAGTGTGCAGCCCAGCTTTTTCAGACCATCATCGCATCCGGGGTACAACGACTTTCTGTGATCCTCTAACATGCGATCCAAATTCTCCCTCTCCTTTTCAGTTTCGCAGCGTCTCCGTGCATCAGCAATGGTCCGACCAAGATCATCAACGGTCTCATCACGTGCCTCTTCTTCACCTTCACCTTCCCCTTCACCTTCCCCTTCACCTTCAGCATCCTCCATGAAAGTATCACCGAAATGAGCAAGATAGCTTTCATCGATGAAATCATCCCCTTCTTCATCTTCTTCCATTATAACCCCTCTTTCTCCATGCTTGGTCCAACAATTATAGCTTGGCATGAAACCGTGCCGAAGCAGGTGCAGGTGAACTTCTCTTGAGGAAGAGTAACCCTTCTGATTCTTACAGTCAACACATGGACAGATAACAAAACCCTTCTGCTTGTTCGCATTAGCCACTACGAGGAAATCTTTCAAACCCGTAGTGAACTCGCGGGAGAGTCGGTTACCGTACATCCATTGCCGATTCATCTGCATTATTATAATATAAAATATATAATTAACCATCATGCATTTGTTAAACTAACTAGCTATAAACAATAGAAATTAAACAATGAACAACACACATGCATATTTTATCAATGACACACATGCATGAAAGGTTCAAGTTGCTAACCGCGATCGAGGAGGAAAAAATAAATGAGGAACCTCAAGTGTGGCTCCAACACTTCATATCATGTTTGTTTCACCCTCTTGGGGCATTTCATCAAACACCTTGTGTGCATAAGAGGAACCAAAAGCAAACCTACACCCCCTTGTGAAGCTTGTGAAGAGAAGTGGCACCAAATGGCTAAGTGAGCGTGCTGAACTGGTATATATAGGGGAGGAGCTTTAGTCGCGGTTGGCCTGGCCAACCGCGACTAAAGGCCTTTGGGCACCTTTAGTCGCGGTTGGCCTGGCCAACCGCGACTAAAGCCCCTCACGTGCACCAGCTGGCCACCGAGCGCCCTGGGCCCAGGCCTTTGGTCGCGGTTCGTCTGCCGAACCGCGACTAAAGACTTCATTAGTTGCGGTTCCTACAGTTTCGCGACTAATGGGGCTGGACGGAAGCCTCTTTTTCTACCAGTGTGCACTCCAATTGACATTTGGTGATTTGATGTTAATCGATATAGGGGGAGTGGACAGCGCGATACACATCCATACAAAGAAAGTAGGCCACTGGAAGCACAAATCTCAACACGTTGGTAGGGTGGATCTTTTACCATATTCACCGAAGCCGTTAGAGAGCACTTTGGCACACATGCACAAGATAATGATCAAATGTGTAGTTTTCTTTTCTCATTGGTTTCCGATTTCAGTCTATGGATTTCATAGGTTTAAAGACGGCGACAATACATCTCCTTACACGCCAGCCCAATCTTGTAAACTTGCCTTCATGGCCCTTTGAATAATATACATTCTAGTGGGATCGTCTCCCTTGGTGATTGTTACAAAAACAATGTGGTTTCACATTATAGAAGGTATAGAGTTGGAGTGAACTCAACCGGGCAACTGCCTCTAGTGCACCAACACACGAGGACACAACTCTGTCCAAACCGAGTTTGTACATCGGATCATTGGTGATTGGACGTCAAGAAAATAAATTTTTCTCTGACGCCCAATTTCACTAGTACCGATCTCTGAACAAGGGCAAAAACATGGACGGAGACGATCGATCTGGAGGCACAGATCAATGCAAGCACCGCCGTTAGTACTAGCGACGCCTTGGTTGGCCTCGTCGCACTCGTCGATCCACTTGCTGTAGACGTCGATGGGCTCGCTGAGGCCGTGCGCCTTGGTGGAGAAGCTCTCCTCGTAGAAGTTTGAGGTCGATGCCGCACTCGACTGTCGGACCTGTTACAGAAGAGGCAGCGGAACAATGTCTCCAGCTTTTTCTTCGCCACCATCTTCGGGCTCGTCGACCTTGGGTTCCCCATCGAACAAAATCAATCAAGTCATGAATTTGATCTGCTGTAAGGGTGCAACTTTTTCGAAGACTTGAGGAAGGAGGAGTAGAAATGGCGATGCCAGCTAGGGAGTGCACACAATCTTGTGGTGTTACCGGTGCACCGAATGCCATAGAATGTCCTATATATCTGAAAAATCTAGCACAACACAACGTCGATGTTTATTCTTACAAAATTTCATATCAAAATTGAAAACATTGTTCGAGATACAAAAATGATAAATTTGATGTCAACGTGATAATAGGCCAAATCTAAAGCCCAACTTATGTTAGGTACTCCTCCATCTCAAAATAAGCGTCCCTACTTTAGTACAAAGTTGTAATAGATTAATGACACTTATTTTGGGATGGAGGGAGTACTATTTATTATCGAATTTGTCATTTTTGTTTTTCAAGCTATGTTTTGAATTTTAATTTAAAATTTTGTGACAACATATATTGATATTTTATGAATGTGCTAACTTGTTTTCAGAATTTTCCAAACACTTTAAAATATGCTATGCGAGCTTGATGCACTGGTAGCAGCACAAGGCTCGGTGCACCTGATATTTCCCCGTGCACTTACAAACGGTAGAGGGTTGCGTACACGTTAGCTGTGTGCCTGTCTCCGTCCTCGACTCCGGTGTCAGAAGGGAGAGAGAGAGGGATTTGGTGGAATATGATGGATGTATTATTGAGCCTCGAGGGCGAGTATATATTGAGTACAACACTTGGAGGGCAAGACGCCTCTCCTGGAGATAAGGTAGGAGAAGGATTACAAATCCTATACTACCAAATACATGTATCTCAAATATATCTCTAACATCCTCCCGCAGTCGTAACGGTAGCGTTGCAAACAACAGGAGCGTCGCGGACGGTCAGACTAGAGAAAGTAGCAGCCGACGGGCTGACATCCCCCGCAGTCGTAGCGGGAGTGTCGTGGACGGTGTCGCGCCGCAGACGCGTTGAATGTAGAGGAAGCCGACGAGTTGCTCAAGCGGATGATAGCCCTTTGTGCCGTTGTCGAGGTAGCCGAGAGCGTAGGATGGTGTAGCCGTGGTCGAGGTAGCCGTGCGAAGAATGCCGTGGTCGACGTCGAGTCGGGGTGGTCGGTGTCGAGGAAGTCGTCGTGGAGCCGCGGGCGCAATGGGGCGCTGAGTTAGCATGGGCGCAGTGCTGTCGTAGTAGGGTGCGCCGGAAAGAAAATGTTGTTGACAACGCGTCGCGACAAGATTGCCAAGCCCGGGGACACATCATGGACGAAGGCACGCACCGACGTTGCCAGCACCGGGCATGCGTAGACGGACGAAGACGAAGTTGACGAAGCGCCGAGCAGGCTTGCCAGGCCCGGGGACAGGTCGTGGATGAAGGCACACATCGTGTTGCCAGCACCGGGCATGCGTAGGCGAGGGACCTGCACGAGCTGTACGCCATGTCGGAGAAGTCGGAGGGGCCAGCAAAGAAGAACTCGTCGACGGTTGCGGCGTCCATCGACGCGGGGCTGATGTCACCAATGGTGGTTGGAGTAGACGAAGTGGTCGGGGTAGATGACGGCGACGCTGGCGACGGGCTGGTGCTTGGACGAAGACGAAGGGGTGGACAGGCGGCGGCGGCTACAAAGGTAGCGGTGGCGGCGGCCAAAGAAGAGCGGCGGCGGCCTGACGGCGGCGTCGACGGCTAGGTTAGGAGTGCGGCGGTGGTGCTCGAAGTAGGCGAAGAACCCTGACAGCGTGACGAAGACCAGCGCGGATGGTGGCGTTCCCACACCAAGGGAGACGGCACGGCGCATACCACGGAAGGTCGACGCGCGGTAACGGCAGAGTGGATCGCGGGCCGCGGCGCTAGGACCTGAAGGGGCGACGCATCGGCGGCAGGAGGGTCGGGGCGACGGCGGGAAGACTTCGGGGCGGCGGTGGGGACCACGGGCCGCGACGCTGCGGCCCGAAGGGGCGACGCTACGGCGGTTCGGGAGTTGGTGGAGCCGCGGGGACGGCCTCGAGGCGGCGGCGGGGACCGCGTATTGTGACACTACGGCCCGAAGGGGCGACGCAGCGGCGACGCACGAGTCGATGCAGTCGCGAGAAGAACCACAGAGCAACGGGGCGATGCAGCGATAGCCCTCGATCGATGAAGAGGCACGCTGAACTCGGGAACGATCTGCACGAAACCTGCGGAGGCCCACGCAACCAACTGGCTAGGCTGATCCACGGCGGATGAGGCGGAGCGACGGACATGTGATCAATCTGACCGCTCGCGAGGTTGAGGTAGCTGCTTGATGATGATGCAGGTATCCGCGGCGTGCGTCGTGCGGACGGATAGACAGACGCGTGCAACCGGCGCGGGCAGGCGCTGTTCAAAAGGCCGATAGACGCGTACACGCATGCCGCCACATCCCACAGCTGCGTACACGTGCAGCCACACATCAAGGATGCAACGTGCATGAGCACTCAGCTGCCAAGCATGCATGATACATCGCGTGGCTTGTGGAGTTGTGGTCGGGCGGCCGGCGCTTCAGCGATGTAGGAGTGGCCGCTGGCCACGCGGCGAAGACGCGAGTCCAGCGCAGGTAGAAGCGGCCGCACCAGCGCGCTCGCGAGACATGTGCAGCCGGGGACGATGAAGATCTCGACGAATCAGACTTGCGTTGTGGATGACAGACGGGGACGGGCAACGAAAACCGATCTTAGATCGGAAAATCAAAAAGCGACCGGCGAGAGAGAAATCCGGAGCAAGGTCTCAGGGAAAAGACTCTTTAGGACAGCCGATCAACATGACAACGGATGAACCCTAGGTACGGGCGGCGCGGCCCCCGACAGCGGTCATGTAGACCGACCGCCCCGGAGGCAGCGCGCGGGTGCGGAAGTGACGGTGGCTAGGCTTTAGGACCGATTAGGCTGATACCATGTTAGAAGGGAGAGAGAGGGGTTTGGCGGAATATGATGGATGTATTATTGAGCCTCGAGGGCGAGTATATATTGAGTACAAGATTTGAAGAGCAAGACGCCTCTCCTGAAGATAAGGTAGGAGACGAATTACAAATCCTATACTACCAAATACATGTATCCCAAATATCTCTACCAAATACATGTTTTCCACCTGTCTTTCTTGGCTTTTCGACAAAAAAATCCAGGGAAAAAAATTTGCACAAAAAATGCGCTTTTTTCTTACGCGAGAGGCACATTTTTTGCTTCCACCAGAGGCACAACCATGCCTTTCGAAAATGAAAAAAAAACGCGTGTTTTTTGCTTCCGCGAGAGGTATGATTTACCTTCCGCGAGAGGCACGGGCGTGCCTCTCGGAAACGAAAAAAATGCGTGTTTTCTCTTTCTATCCTTTCATGAGAGGCACGGTTTTGTTTCCGCGAGAGGCGCGTGGTTCTCGGAAACGAAGAAAAAGTGTTTTTCCCTTCCATGATAGGCATGATTTTGCTTCCCGCTCGTGCCTCTCGAAAACAAAAAAAAACATGTTTTCTCTTATTTTTTTCTTCCATGAGAGGCATGGCCGTGCCTCTCGGAAACCGAAGAAACATGTTTTTTTTTCTTCCGTGAGAGGTAAAAAAGTGCTTCCGGTTCGTTTTTTTATGAAAAATAGTTCGTCAAAACCTATCAACATGGAATCTACTTTTGAAAATATCGACCTAAGCAATCCAAGGGTGAAAATGGTACAATATTTAGACGCACGATTTAAGGGATAAAATGTTTTGATTAAACATATCTACGAAAAAGGAAAAAACTTTCAGGTTGCGACAAGTGACGCACATGCAAGATGGAAGTGATCTTTAAAAAGAGTACTCCTGAATTATTGATTTCGGGAACGAACCAACTTATTGGACAGAGAAGTGTTGGAGTCGGGCTCTACCATTGGGCCACACATTACGTGTCGCAAAAGTTGTGGCTAGCTACATCCGAGTGCATTGCATCCATGATAAACAGTAAAATCAAAATAAATAGATTTTTTAAACTTTGTGGCTTTTTATTATGACTGAATGTTTAGGTATGTGATAATTTTGGTGGCGAAATAACATCAAATGAGCTCCATACAAACAAAATGCAAATTCTGCTCAACAGTGCACACAAGTTTGAGCACAATTTTTGTTATTTTTTTATACAAAGCTCCTCGGGTGTCATTTGGCCATCAAATTTTGCAAGAACCTAAATCATTTGGTCATGCCACAAAATTTCATAATTTTTTTTTGACGAAAATGCCGTCAGAGCAGCTTTTCATTGACATTGGGGGGTAGAAGACATACATACAACAGTTAAGCTTACAATGTTACAACTCCACAGGGCCACCAGGGGTGACCGAGACACCAGACCCATGCCTTGTCTGGGCGTTTTAGTCTAGTTCCCTGGGTCTATGCATAAGGGTGTTAACTAATCGCCTGCCTGCCAGTGTCCATATTCCGGCATCTTCGATCAGCCGCCCGACCGTCACCTCCCTTGACGCATAGTTGCTCTCGAAGATCCGGGCATTGCGCTCCTTCCATATAACCGACCATACCAACTGAATCAGTGAGCTCCAGGCCTTCTTTTTGCAGGCCGGCATTGTTGTCGTGGACTCTTCTATCCAGCCCAGCAACGATGTGGTTGCTTGCGATGGCGCCAAAGTAGCCGGGATCCCCCAGCGTTGCAGCGTTGACTTCCATACGTCGATAGTGTAAGGACAAGCAGCCAACAAGTGAACCACGTCCTCGGGTTGCCCCGCGCAAAGCACGCATGTCGGACCATGCGGCCACCCCTTTCTGGCTAGCACATCGGCCGTATTGCACCTTCCAAGCAGAGCCAGCCACCCAAAGATTTTGCATTTGCCGGGAGCGTCTGATTTCCAAACGAAAGTCTGAAAACCCACTCTGGAGCAGCCCTCAAATTGTATAGAGTATGCCGACCGTGCTGTGTAGATGCCATCGTTTGTCCATCTCCAAGAGACGGTGTCCAGCCCACTGCCTAGCTCTATGTGATTTACCTCCGCCCAAAGTGCAGTGAACTCCCGCGTTGCCTCAACTGTCAGGTTTTGCTTGAGGTGCTTGATCCACCTTCTATCCAACAGCGCCTGTGCAATTGTTAAGTTTTTCCTGGTGCAGTGCGCGAACAACGCCGGGTAGGTGTTCTGGAGGCTGACGCCGTTGTGCCATGGTTCCTTCCAGAAGGAAATTCGCTCTCCAGTGCCAAGGTGGAAGACGACCGATGCATTGAATAGTGCCCTGACCTTCGGGTCGATAGGCATGTCCAGACCAAGCCACGGTTTACTCCCATCAGTCCACGTTTGCCAAAGCCATCTGGCACGGAGCGCAATACTCTGCGCCGCAAGATTTATGATCCCTAGGCCACCAAATTCAGTTGGGCGACAGACCCTTTTCCAGTTTACCAAGCATTTGCCACTAGTGGCCTCTTCCTTGCTTTCCCAAAGAAACCCTCTCCTGACCTTGTCGATCATCTTCTCGAGCCAGGTTGGCATATGAATTGCAATCATTTGGAAGATTGGCATTGCTGACAAGACCTTCTTAACCAAGTCCAACCTCCCGTCCAGACTTAACAAGGCCAGTTTCCACCCCTTCATCCTTCCTAGGATTTTATCACACACCGGTTGTAGTTCCCCTTTTTTCAATTTTGAGTCTGAGATGGGCATGCCCAAATATTGACAGGGGAAAGGCTTGAGCGGACATTCCAGGCCTTGAAGGATCGACCCAACATCCACCCCCTCACAGTATATGGGCGTGACTGATGACTTGGAAAAATTGCACTTGAGTCCTGTGGCCTCCCCGAACAGCAACAGCATGCTCCTGACCGCCTGGATTTCACACGCTCTCGGATTGATGAAAAACACAGCGTCGTCCACGTAAAGCGATGTTCTGAAGGGCAGATTTTGGTGTCCAATGGGGCCAAGTATCCCTAGCTGCACAGCCTGGTCGAACATTGCCGCCAAGCAGTCCATGACGATGACAAATAGGAGGGGTGATAGGGGTCTCCCTATCGTAGGCCCCTTCTATGGCTGATGCTGTCCGATAGCTCCCCATTGACAAGGATATTGGTGGTGGAAGAGCGAAGCAGAGCTGCCAGCATGTCTATCACCCTCCGGCCCACACCTCGAGCCTCGAGCAACTTGATAAGAAATTCCCAGGACACCGTGTCAAAAGCCCGCTGGATGTCCAACTTAACCATGAGGACAGGCGTTTTTGCCCTACGAAACGCCCTTGCAAGGCCGCTGACATAGCTGAAACTGTCGTGAATGGTCCTTCCCCTGATGAAGGCGTTCTGGCAGGGTCTAACAAGCTCTGGCATCCTCCTCTGCAACCGAGCCGCAAGGATTTTAGTGACCAATTTAGCGAAGCTACAGATCAAGCTGATGGGCCTGTAGTCCTTGGGTTGCAGCGCCTCGGGATTCGTGGGAAGAAGCACCATGGTGGCTTGGTTGAGACGGTGCAGGTGAGTGGTGTTGTTGGTATGTACAGCTTGTAGGGCAGCCAAAAGGTCATCTTTAATCGTTGCCCAACATTGCTTGTAGAATGTTCCAGTGAATCCATCCGGTCCCGGAGCACGATTCCCCTTCATTTCTTTGATGATCGAGTATACCTCTGTTTCGGTTATCTGTTCCTCTAGATCACTGAGATCGAGGGGACTGTACCCCAAGGCATCAAGGTTCAGGCAGTTATGTCTTCTGACAGTTGTCCCAAAAATTGGCTCAAAGAAATTGTATATGGCCTCCACTTTGGCATCCTGGTCAGTCACCACAACCCCGTCGACCATGAGCCTGATGATGTGGTTTTTTCGTCAGCGTGCCGTGGCCTTGGACCTGAAGAAACGCGTGCCGGCGTCCCCCTCCTTGATTCCCCGAATCCTTGATTTCTGCCTCCATATGGCCCTATCGAGCGCAGCCAAGCCCAGCCTCTGCATCTTCAACATTGCCCTGAATTTCCTTTCCTCCTCGGTGAGAGCCCTTGTATCCATGGCTTTGTCCATCCGCGTGATGAGCTCACTGGTGATCGCGGGTTTGAGCTTGATGTTATTGTGAAAACTAGACTGCCACCTCCGTAATGCCTTTGCCGTTGCCCCAAGCTTGGCCGCGAACCGACAAATTGGGTCCGGTCCCGAGTTACATCCTTGCCATGCAGATTGAACTGTCTCCTGGAACCCTTCCATCCTCACCCAATGATTCTCAAACCGGAAAGCTCGGGAGTGCCTGAAGGAAATATCACAGTTTAGCAGTAGTGGGCAATGGTCTGACATCTCCGAGGAAAGTGCTTGTAGCAAGCAGTTTGGCATCAATCCCTCCCATTCCCCATTGATCAGCACCCTGTCGAGCTTTACCAAAGTTGCATTCCTCTGTTCGTTGCACCAAGTGTAGCGTCGCCCATGTAAGTATAGATCTTTTGCCTGCACCTTGTTGATGAAGTTTCGGAAAGCCGCGAGACAGTGCCGATTGATTCGCTGGTTGCTTTTGTCGGCCGCCCGGGCAATCAAGTTAAAGTCGCCCACCATGGCTACTGGTGTGCCCGCCGGGAAGGCCCCCTGTAGCACAAGCCTTAGATCTTGCAGGAAGGATAATTTGTCATCAGTTCCTTGTGGTCCGTAGACGAAGATTAGTCCAACAGGCTGCCCGGCAGCGTTTGTGCCGTGAGCCGCGATGAAGTGTTGGTGCACCGAAATATTGGGAAAACTATAGTGATCGCCCTTCCAGGCCAGCAACACCCCACCCCGCGTTCCATCGGCTGGCCGGAAGGCAAACTCCAAAAATTCAGCCCCGCAACACTGTTGCACAGTTGCCGCATCCATGACAGACAACTTCGTCTCTTGCAAACACACTAAAGATACACTGTTTTGATACACTACATCCTTGACCACCTTCCTACGTGCCGGGTTGTTGAGCCCCCTTACATTCCAGATTAACCAGTTGTCTTCCATATGGAAACTCTGTCGACAATGCCGCAAGAACGACAGGACTTATGTCGTCGCCGGCAACGCGGTCCTGCACCCCTTTCCAACCCGTGCAAGGGCCGTCAGGGCGTCAATCTGCACCGTGGTCAGTGGTTTGTCGAAGCAGGCGGTGTAGGCCTTGATCCGCAGCTCCTTTGATTCTCCTCGCTCTGGAATCGCCAGCCCACGTTTGGACATGACCAGCTGCCGCGCCTGCTTCATCACGCCCCCATCTCCCTCCGGGAACAGGTTCCTCTTGCACATGAGGCGGTAACTGCATCGAGTCGCTGTTGCAGGTGCCCTCGCCGGTCGCCTCGGCCGGCCCCGGACCGGCTTTGCAGTGGGAAGGATCCCTGGCGTGATCGGCTTGGCCATTAACTCCAGGAAGCGCGCCGTTGCTTCTTCATGGGTGATTGGCATGGTGTTGTTGCCGCTGCATGTGGGGCTGATTGGCTGCATGCCCCCCATGCATGCGGGTGTGGGCGCATCCCGGGTCAACTCTAGCATCGCGGTCCCCACCGGCAGTTCACCACCGGCCGCGTTCCCTTGCGCGAGCACGACAACTGGCCCAGCAGGCCCCACCCTAGCAGGCAGCTCCTCCAGGATTGGCGTTGCGGACTCCCAGGATGGGTCAGTCGCGGCCTGCATCTGTCCCGCACACAGGGTGGGAGCCCTGAAGCCCGTGGAAGTGGCCTCTGGCGTGCCCGGATCCGAGGCCGCAGGTGGACAGGCACCCCCAGTTATCATTGGCAGGGAAGTGGTGGCCCACCGCTGGCTTCTAGTACCACTGTCATCCAAGGTGACCTCGTTGCACGACGGGCCGACCAAGGCGTCCTCGACATCTCGTAGCACTTGTCGGGGTGCAGTGCGGTCCATGCCCTGCAAAGTGGGTTCTGGGCCCACCAGCCCATGCAGCGCGCATGGCTCGTCGCCGCCATTAGCCTCCCCTGAACCGTCTCCTTCGATCACCGCCGCCCCGGTGGCGACCGTAGCTGCCACACCTCCACCGCCAGTCTCATCACCGCCGACGACCACTCTGTCATCATCTGTCGCCACGTACACAATCCTGGGAAGTGCAACCCCTACGTTGCGGAACCGCTCCTCCGGTTGAAGCACCCCAGGCACACGGTGGTAGCGGCCTGAGTAGGAGCAATGGCGGCTGCGCTGCTCGGCCAGGGAGAGTCCAAAGCCTGTCCTTGCCCTGGTGACGTCGTCCGACACACTGCCCTCCCAGGGGTGGGGCATCTCTTCTGGTGGCAGCGCTCCATCTTCATCGTCCTTGCCCTGGCCCTCCTGGTGTACCGCATATTCTGGCCGCTTGGGGAAGTAAGTGACGGAGTCAACATGTACCATCACTGGGTAGTGCAGCTTCCGCGGCAGATGCTCGGTGCAGGTGCCGACCTCGCCGCCGCCGCCCACAAGACCGAAGCCCTGCGGGAGGGAGACATGCGCGAATGGGTCGGGGGAGGGCGCGCGGGGCCACACGGTGAGCACCGTCTCCGTTGGCACCTCGTCTGGATCATCGACCCACGCCCTAGCGATGAAGTAGGACAGATCCACCTTGTCGAACGACTCGATGGCCACCTGGTAGATGCTGCATTCCGGCAACAGGTCTTGCGCCGTCTGGACTGAGAACTCTTGCGGTGGGATGCCCTGGATGAAGAGGCGGACGCTGAACCGGCTTTGAACGGAGGTGGCGAAGACCAACCGGTTCCATCGCTGCACGAGGAGCGGCGTACCACGGAACGGCACCGAACCGCAGTCCTTGATCATGTCGAACCATCTGCGGTGGGCGAACCACACGAAGAAGGAGCCCGGCCGCATCACGGACACCTGCAGCCCCCCCCCCCGGGGGCACGTCAGGGAACTCCGCGCGAATGCCCTCCTCCACGTTCGCCGGGTTGACTGAGGACGGCTCCCCAGCGACAACGAACACCAGCGTAGACTCGCGCAGCCGCGCCTCCTCCTCCAATGCCCCCGGGGTCTCGTCGATGAGACACCTCGTCTTGCGGGAGCGACGGTTGCCTCTCGCCGCCCCGAAGGCGAACCTGGCCACCATGTCCACCGCCGGCAAGGGGGCAGCAGCGGTGACTCCGACGCCGGCCCCCGGCACAGGGAATGTGAGCCTGGACCCGACCGGGGCGCGGTTGTGGTTGGGGTGGCCGGCGGGGAACACTAGGCGGGAGCGCACGGGCGGGATTGGCGGCGGTGGAGGGAGCCTCACTTGGTGGCGGCGCGCAGGGCCGTCGAGCGTCTCAAGCGGGACACGGGGGAGGTGGCGTGAGGGACAGCCGTGGGTGGTGTGGCCAAGAACAAGGCAGTGGAGGCAGCGAACTTGGTTGCGGCAGAAGGCGACTTTGTGCTTAGAGCTCAGGCAGCGAAAGCATCTCCCCTCCAGATCCTCCTTATAGCCGCGAGCGCCATCAAGGGGATGGGGCTTGGTAGTTGGGAGCTGCCGAACAGCAATGGCGCCCGAGCCCTCCCCGGCCCGGGGCCCCGCACCTTTCCTCTGCTTGTGCCTGACTTCTTGCCACTCTGATGAAACCGCGGATGCAGGCCCCTGCCGCCTCGACGGCACGCAAGCGCCCATGCCGGCCGAGCCGGCTGCACCCACCACCATGATGGACTGAAGGCGCTGGCGCGGCGCCGCAGCGGCCACAAGCATTGAAGGCGCCGTTGAGGACCGCACCACGTCCGTGAAGGACGGGGTCGGGGATGCCAACGGGGACCCCGCGTCGGAGAGGCACATCCTCCCCGGAGAGGCCACGCTGTCCGGTGAGGCCATGAGACCGGAGCGTGGAGAGCTTTGGACCGGTGGATACCGCTGCCGAGCGGCAGTGGCACGGCCGCGCCGTCGCGCAAGAGTCGGCGGCGCCTACGCAAGAGTCGGGGATGTTGATCACAGCTCACGTCATAGTCATCATAATTTGTACGCTCCCGCCTACCCGCCGCTCCAGTTCCATGCATCCAGCGCGCCGTTGCGTAGAACTCCTCGATCGATCGAGCTCGCCACAGCTAATCATGGCAGAGATCTCGCCCCTCCACCGGGTGATCGATGCTGCCCGCTGGGACGCAGAGCGCCTCCTCGGCCGCCTCATAATCCTCGTCCACGCCGCCTTCCTCGACACTGGCTTCGTGCTCCACGCTGACAGCGTCCTCAAGTCCGTGCGGGTCCCGGTTGAGGCGGACGCGACGGCCTCGAATCTGTCCCTCGTGTACGCCGCGTCGAGCCGCCGGGGTGCGGCCGTCCCGCTGCACATGCGCGCGCAGGGCATGCACATCGTCTTCTACGTATGCATGCCCAGATTGGGCCAAAACCAAGGGCTACTCGTGCACTTGGTGTGCGTGGACGCGCGCGCCGCAGCGCCGCTCCTGTCATGCAGCCTAGACGACACCGCGCGCGCTCTGACGGATGACGCCTGCACGATGGGCGCGCTCTGGAGGGAGATCACCGAGAAACTGTGCCGGAGCGCCCTAGCGCTGTGCTCTGGCAATGCCTTCTTGTCGCTCCCTGTGGACGTCATGCTGGAGATCCTGGCGAGGCTCAACGTCGGCTTGGACCTCTTGAGGGTGGCGAGCACTTGCACTTGGCTGTGGTGCCTCGTGGCCGACCACGACTGCGAACTCTGGAAGCACAGGTGTATGAGCTTTTTCTTCTGGCCATGTGACAAAGACTCTTCCGGCAAGAGTTGGATGCAGCGGTGGTGCAAATATAGACAAAAACTATATCCATAAAACATATCGTTCATAACACGCGAGCTGAAAAGCCAGATTGATGATTTCAATATGACGATGGCCAAGAAGATAGAGATGTTGGGCTAAGTCCCTCCACATGGAGGTGTGTTGGCAGCCCAACATCAGCCCACACAAGTCCAACACATATGAACCGTTGATCTGTTCTGCATCCAACGGTTGTGAGTGTTTCCTGGTGAAGGGAGCAAGGAGAAAACCCTAGCCACTCCACCCCTTGCTGGTGGTGGCTGCCATTCGTGAGAGTGAGAGAGAGAGCACACAAGAGAAAACACAACCTGAGAGAGAGGAAGAAGAAGAAGCAGAGGTTCTGTCCAGATTTGCTGCATCTGACTAGACAGTGTTCAAGCTGGTGATTGGAGGCTCAAACGTGCTTGGATCGACCCCAAACTTGGTGAGCTCGTTCCTTACTTTGAGTACTTCGATTTGGTTAGCTGGTTTGAGGAATTGGGTCAGTGGAGCATCAGATTTGAGAGTGGTTTTGTCAGCTCTGACTGCTGCAGTTTCAGAACAGAGTAGTTTTGGGAGACGAACAGTTTGGGTAGGCAAACGATGTCCGATTGAGCTGAAATTTGGAGGGGATCTCAGGAACTCGTGTGTCTACTTGTCTGCCAAATTTGGTGCTGTTTGGTTCAGCGGTTTAAGAGCAGTTTGCAAAACACTGGAGGGTACAGAAGCTGTGTAAACTCTGCTTTGCTGAAATCTTGCCTCTTGTGGTTGTTGTTGCTGTTACCGGTTGGCAACGTGGAGAGTGTGTTGTAAATCTCTCTAGAGGTTCTAGAGAAGACTTTGTACTCATCATTCTCATAGTGAAGTTGTGTGGACCGGTCGGTCCACAGCCGTGGTTTTTTACTCCTCAAGTTGAGGAGGTTTTTCCACGTTAAATCCTGTGTCACTTGTGCATGTTGTTTGTGTTATTCCGCTGCTTACTTGTTGGTTGAAGCTGTCCTCAAAGTTCATCACAAGTGGAGGGGGCTGTGTAGTGTGCATATTTGCCGTGTCGGTGAATTTGTGCAGCGCATTGTTGCTGTCCAGCCCCAACAAAGTGGTATCAGAGCCTTGGTTTGCTTGTGCAAATTGCTGAGTTTCTTGTGGTGAAAGATGGAAGTGAATACCAGCAGGATGATATCTTTGAATGGTACAAATTATCAAGCATGGAAGGGCAAGATGGAGGACTTGTTGTATGTGAAAGAATACTGGAAGCCAGTGTTCTCCACTGAGATGCCGGAGGGCATTGAGGAAGGTCAGTGGAAGGTACTTCATCGCCAAGCTTGTGGGTTCATTCGGCAATGGGTCGATGACAATGTTTTGAACCATATCATTGATGAGACACATGCACGCACCTTATGGCAGAAATTGGAAGAGTTGTTTGCCCGAAAGAAGGTACAAACAAGATGTTCTTGATCAAACAATTGATGTGCTTGAGGTACAAAGAGGGCACTCTAATTGCAGATCATGTGAATACATTCCAAGGCATTATAAATCAGCTTTCTTCAATGGGAATAACATTTGAAGATGAAGTGAGAGCTTTGCTGCTACTAGGCTCATTACCGGACAGCTGGGAGACCTTTAAGGTCACGGTTTGCAATTCAGCACCTAATGGAGTTGTCACTTGGAATCTTGTGAAAACCAGGGTACTAAATGAAGAGTCCAGAAAGGTGGCTGAAGCCACTTCTTCCTCACATTCAGAGGTGCTAGTCACTCAGTCCAGGGGGAGAAGCAAGAGCAGAGGTCCAGGTAAAGGGGCAGAAAGAGGTAGGAGCAAATCAAAAAGTAAGTATGCTGATTATGAGTGCCATCACTGCCATCAGAAGGGCCACATTAAGTGGCAATGTGACAAGTGGAAGAAAGACAAAAAGAAAAAGAAGAAACAAGATCAGAAGCAAGTTGACAGTGATAGTGACACAGAGGGCAACCGAGTTACTGCAGTAGAAGAGGACATCATGCTTGTTATGCATGAAGAAAATGAGGGCAGATTTGGTTCCACTGTTGAGGAGAGGATCACTGTTGTTTCTGATGAAACCGTCAACCTTGTGGATGGTGACGAGATGATTTGGATACCGGACAGCGGTGCTACCATTCATGCTACATCTCGCAGAGAGCTCTTCACTAACTATATATCAGGTGATTTTGGTGTTGTGAAGATGGGGAACAATGATAGAGCAGCCATCATTGGAAAAGGAGATGTGCATTTGGAGACCGCAAATGGTACAAGGTTAGTCCTCAAATCTGTGAGGCATGTTGAGGCACTTCGTCTCAATATTATTTCAGTTGGTTTGCTTGATGGAGATGATTACTTGAGCAGTTTTGGAAAAGGGCAGTACAAGCTCACCAAAGGCAACATGATTGTTGCAAGAGGTAAAATGGTCTCAGTTTTGTATCATGTTCATGCTAAGCTCTTTAGTGCTTCTGTCAATGCACTAGAGAAGGATGATCATTGTGCTTTATGGCACAAGAGACTTGGGCACATGAGTGAGAAGGGGATGACAGTGCTAGTGAAGAAAAAATTGTTGAAGGGTGTGAAAGGAGTTCACATCAAGAAATGTTCAGATTGTCTAGCAGGGAAGCAACACCGAGTTGCCTTCAAGACTCTACCTCCTCACAAGAAGCCCGAGAAGCTGGACTTGATACATTCCGATGTTTGCAAAATGTCGGTAAGATCTCTTGGTGGTGCTAAGTACTTTGTGACTTTTATTGATGACTTTTCCAGGAAAGTTTGGGCCTTCACTTTGAGGACCAAAGATCAAGTACTAGGTGTATTCAAGCAATTCCAAGCCTCGGTTGAGAGAGAAACTGAGAAGAAGATCAAGTGCATTCGCACTGATAATGGAGGAGAGTACATTGGGCCATTTGATGCATATTGCAAGCAGCAAGGTATTAGGCATCAATTTACTCCCTCGAAGACACCACAGCTGAATGGTCTTGCTGAGAGGATGAACAGGACAATTGTGGAGAGAGTTAGATGCTTGTTGTCAAGTGCAAAGCTACGTAAACACTTTTGGGGTGAGGCTTTGATGACTGCAGTTTATCTTATTAATCTCTCACCAAGTTATCCTTTGCAGGGAGATGTTCCTAACAGGGTTTGGTGTGACAAGGACGTCTCATATGACCACCTGAAGGTTTTTGGGTGCAAGGCCTTTGTTCATATTCCTCAAGATGAAAGGTCAAAGCTTGATTCGAAGACACGACAATGTATCTTTCTTGGTTATGGTGGTGATGAGTTTGGCTACAAGCTGTTTGACCCTATAGCAAGGAAAGTTGTGAGAAGCCGTGATGTTGTGTTTGTTGAAGACCAAACAATTGAGGATATTGTGAAGACAAAGGGGCAGGTTCCTCCTCAGCAGCAGCAAGACATGATTGATTCTGACCCAGTTCCTGCAGCTCCAGCTCCTGTGCAAGTTGAAGCAGATGCAGAAGATGTACAAGATGATGTACATGGTGGTGCAGGTGAAGAAGATGCTCCCCAGCAGCAGCAACAAGAGTATGATGCTGAAGTTGATGATCCGGATCAGCAGGAAGCACCAGCACCAGAAAGTCCACCAGCTGCTCCACTCAGAAGATCCAACAGGGGTCGAATTCCTTCCAGCAGGTATCCCTCAGATCAATACGTGGTGTTATTATCTGACGGTTCAGAACCTGAATGCTTTGCAGATGCAATGGAAGATGAGCACAAGAAGGAGTGGAAAAATGCTATGCAAGAAGAGATGGATTCCTTGCATAAGAATCATACTTATGAGTTGGTGAAGTTGCCCAAGGGCAAGAAAATTTTGAAGAACAAGTGGGTCTACAGAATCAAGCAAGAAGAGCACACATCACATCCAAGGTACAAGGCCAGGCTAGTTGTAAAAGGATTCGGCCAGAGAAAAGGCATTGACTATGATGAGATCTTTTCTCCGGTTGTGAAGATGACATCCATAAGAGTAATCCTTGGCATGGCAGCAAGTCTCAACTTGGAGGTTGAGCAAATGGATGTGAAGACTGCATTCCTTCATGGTGAGTTGGAGGAAGAAATATACATGGAGCAACCTGAGGGGTTTCTTGTGAAAGGCAAAGAAGACTATGTGTGCAAGCTGAAGAAAAGTCTCTATGGCCTGAAACAAGCACCAAGACAATGGTACATGAAGTTTGAAACTGTCATGGGGGAGCAAGGCTACAAGAAGTGTAGCTCAGACCATTGTGTGTTTATTCAGAGGTTCTCAGGTGATGATTTCATCATATTATTGCTCTATGTTGATGATATCCTGATTGTTGGCAAGAATGTCTCTAGGATTGCTAAGTTGAAGAAGGAGTTGAGCAAATGTTTTGCTATGAAAGACTTAGGTCCAGCAAAGAACATTCTCGGAATGAGAATTGAGCGAGACAGAAATTGCAACAAGTTGTACTTGTCTCAAGAGAAGTATATTGAGAAGGTACTTCAGAAGTTCAGGATGGAAAATGCTAAAGTTGTGAGTTGTCCACTAGCAGCCCATTTCAAGTTGAGCAGAAAGCAATGTCCTACCACTGATGAGCAGAAAAAGGAATGCATCATGTTCCTTATGCTTCAGCGGTTGGGAGTTTGATGTATGCTATGGTGTGTACAAGGCCTGACATTGCTCATGCGGTTAGTACTGTGAGCAGATTTATGTCCAATCCAGGAAGACCTCATTGGGAAGCCGTGAAGTGGATTTTGAGATATCTTCGGGGCAGCACAAATCTGAAACTTTGCTTCGGTGATGGTGAGGCAAAGCTGATTGCTTTTTCAGATTCTGACATGGCTGGAGATGTTGACAGAAGGAAGTCTACTTCAGGTTACTTGGTTACCTATGCAGGGGGAGCGGTGTCATGGCAAAGCAGGCTGCAGAAGTGTGTGGCATTGAATACAACTGAAGCTGAATTCATTGCTGTAACAGAGGCGAGCAAAGAGCTATTGTGGCTGAAACGGTTGGCTTGTGAGCTTGGTTTTAAGCAAGACAAGTATGTGTTGTTTTGTGACAACCAAAGTGCTATCCACTTGAGTAAGAATGCAAGCTTTCATTCAAGGTCTAAGCATATAGAAGTCCGTTATCATTGGATTCGAGATGTGTTGTATTCTAAGAAAATGCAACTTGAGAAGGTTCACACCGATGACAATGGGGCTGATATGTTGACTAAAGTGGTGACAAGGAAGAAGCTCGAAGTATGTCGCCGGCTCGCTGGCATGGCTGCCGGAAGGCAGTGAGACCCTCCATGATGTCGGGAGGGGGAGTTTGTTGGGCTAAGTCCCTCCACATGGAGGTGTGTTGGCAGCCCAACATCAGCCCATAAAGTCCAACACATGTCAGCCGTTGATCTTCGCTGCATCCAACGGTTGTGAGTGTTTCCTGGTGAAGGGAGCAAGGAGAAAACCCTAGCCACTCCACCCCTTGCTGGTGGTGGCTGCCATTTGTGAGAGTGAGAGAGAGCACACAAGAGAAAACACAACCTGAGAGAGAGGAAGAAGAAGAAGCAGAGGTTCTGTCCAGATTTGCTGCATCTGACTAGACAGTGTTCAAGCTGGTGATTGGAGGCTCAAACGTGCTTGGATCGACCCCAAACTTGGTGAGTTCGTTCCTTACTTTGAGTACTTCGATCTGGTTAGCTGGTTTGAGAATTGGGTCAGTGGAGCATCAGATTTGAGAGTGGTTTTGTCAGCTCTGACTGCTGCAGTTTCAGAACAGAGTAGTTTTGGGAGACGAACAGTTTGGGTAGGCAAACGATGTCCGATTGAGCTGAAATTTGGAGGGGATCTCAGGAACTCGTGTGTCTACTTGTCTGCCAAATTTGGTGCTGTTTGGTTCAGCGGTTTAAGAGCAGTTTGCAAAACACTGGAGGGTACAGAAGCTGTGTAAACTCTGCTTTGCTGAAATCTTGCCTCTTGTGGTTGTTGTTGCTGTTGCCGGTTGGCAACGTGGAGAGTGTGTTGTAAATCTCTCTAGAGGTTCTAGAGAAGACTTTGTACTCATCATTCTCATAGTGAAGTTGTGTGGACCGGTCGGTCCACAGCCGTGGTTTTTTACTCCTCAAGTTGAGGAGGTTTTTCCACGTTAAATCCTGTGTCACATGTGCATGTTGTTTGTGTTATTCCGCTGCTTACTTGTTGGTTGAAGCTGTCCTCAAAGTTCATCACAGGTGAAGGGGGCTATGTAGTGTGCATATTTGCCGTGTCGGCGAATTTGTGCAGCGCATTGTTGCTGTCCAGCTCCAACAAGAGAGTCTCACCTACGAGAAAAGGTCACAAATGGAGTTGAACCAAGTAACATTGCAAAGGCATAATGATAGTAGGGTTGGGATATCCCCGCCCTTCGAACCGGACGGTCCTATTTTCTTCTTCGTCTATTGGGGAAGAAGAAGAGGTTGAGTAGTAGGCGAATCTCAAATTGGGACGACGATAGGACATTTCACTTTCTTCGCAATATTTCTGATCATGACTCAACCACTAGGAAAGGGGAGTATATTGCTTACTCTCAGCCACGCCCCACATGTATTTTTCGTGTAGTTTTGGTGTTCTAAAAAACCTATGCCTTTTTCTTCTCACCTTTTCCACTGCCCGACCAGAATTTCCCCAATTGGGCTTGAGGCAATTTTTTAAGCATGCCATCAAGTTTGAAGGAATAGCGCGTGCCATTGATTTGATCAGCACCTCCTTGCCTCACAAAGGTATTTTTCTTGCATTCGTCCCCGAACATGGCTTCACACTTGATCCTTCAAATAACTCAATTTCTTGACTTGCCTACATCAGATGGCAAGTGGGATTCATACTTTGACGCTGTGAAGGCCACATGGAATCCATCCGGGTGGGTCCCTGTCTCATAGAATCTTTTTCCACATCATATGGTTCATCTCGGATAGGTTGCTCGATCTAGTGTTGCTCTCAAACTCAGCTGGTTGTTTCTCAAAGGCAAATATAAAACTCCCTCCGATCTATATTAATTGTTGCTTATTTAGTAGAAAGTTGTATTAAGTTAGCGACAATTAATATTGATCGGAGGGAGTACTAGGATTGCACTAACACACGACCATGATGTGATATGCACATGTCCTCTACATAGATGCGACACCAGCATATGCACTATCATCTAGCTACGATGGTTGGAAGTTATCCCAGAACAATTGTCAAAGATGGGACCCATAATGTTAAAGTCAATGATGCTATGGGAAAAAAACTTTGGTAGCTTAACTGCAAATCGTTTATAGAGAATGATGCAATTAGCCCAAAACTATGGTCACATTGTAGGCTTGATTCCCCATCTGATTGATAACGGGGTGGCAATTTTACATTATCCTAATGATATAGAAGATGACATTGATAGCATTGGGAATTTGAAGTGGCTCTTATACCTTTTTGAGCAAATGTCTGGCTTGAAGATCAATTTTCAAAAAAGTGAGGTGCTAATGGTCTTGCATGATCATGAGAAATGACAATTATATGATAATTTGTTCAATTGCCAGTTGGGATCTTGGCCTAGATATTTGGGTGTTCGTTTGTGGCGGTAGGTTGCATGTTGTTGATTGGGTACAAAAATGTATAAGAGCCGGCTGGATGGTTTAACATTGCTCACCTGCCAGAAGAACTTCCTTCTTGTTTTATCCAGCCTCCCAACATTAATTTTGGCGAATTTGTACATGAAACGCTATCCCTTGGTGTTAGAGTGACAAGAATCAATGTCTGTCACCTGCATGCTAGTTTACTTCCGTGTACAGATTCCCAAAAATAAATGTTGGGAGGATGGATAAAGCAATCAGGAAGTTCTTCTGGACGAGGAGCAATGCTAAAAAGAAGTACCACATGATGTGGTGGCTTATAATATATAGGCCTAAAAAAGACATTGTTAGGTATTCGTTATCTAGAGAGGTTTAATATAAGTTTGTTATGCAAAATGTGGTGAAATTTGGAGAATAAAGAGGCAACATAGCAAGAGATAGTTAATAAGAAATACAAGATTGAGAGTGGCATCTATCGGGTTAATAGTACTATCAGTTATTCTCCATGTTGGTCTGAAGATTATAAACATTTATACATCAAATGGAGTTCTATGGTAACTGGAAATGGTCGACATACCGATTTTCGGTTTGGTAATATGCCTCTGAAAGATCAGTTTACTGATTTGTTTGTAATCAACAATGAAACTGGTAACAGATGGCTGACAGTGATTGGAGGTTAACATTCAAGAGGTGGTTGAATAATGGCACATGATTCAGTTGAACACTTTGAGAGAAATGCTACATGGTGTTAACATGACATACGATGGGGATTCCCCCCAAATGGATCTGGAATAAAAATGACAAATTTACTGTCAAATTTCTATATAACCATCTATCTGATGTAACCCCTGATTGATCTTCTAAGAATACTTGGAAAGCTAAGATACCATTGAAAATTAAAATTTGGCTATGGCTGATCGGCACAATGCCACTGCAACTGCTTGGAAGGAAATGGAATGGTGACCCTTTGTGCCGAGTATCCATCATCTCTTTCTCCACCGCTTGGTTTCTAAATAGTTGTGGACTGTGGTGTGTAGATGCATTGGTGCCATTAACAGACCTGACTGCATTTCTCAATATTTTTGGTGGATCCCTAGTTTCTTTCCTGAAACCTAGAAGTAGTAGGTTTGGCTGCCATTGGCTGGGGTTTATGGAAGATACGCCGTGTTTTGAGAAAAAAATTTGCGCCTTTTGCCTCTTAATGCCCGCATGATTAGCACACTTCACGAGGTATGCCAGCACAGGGCGATTGACACAGAGTAAATATTTACTTTGTACTTTGTGTTTTACTGTTACTAGCTTTTTGCGGCCGCAGTTTTTGAGGCTATTTTATTTCTTCATTTTGCGTGACGATGCTATGTTTTGTTCCATTGTCCCTTGAGGCCTCATTTGGTTTGGAAGATTTTCATAGGAAAAACATAGGAATAAGGATTCCAGAGAATTTTTTTCTATATATACATTCGCGTTGTAGAAAATGCGCACATGAATTTCGTAGGAATACTACGCATTTCTTATGGTTTTTGAGGAAACTATACATACACTCAAAGCTCATTCTGCGCGTAGGAACAAGGCAAGTCAATTTTTTAGGATGGCAAGTGCCATCCTATCAAATTCCTATACTACTCCTAATTCTACGTTTTGATTTCTTCCAAACCGAATGAGCCCTGGTGGAACCCGATCCCACATCGTACGGGAAAAAGAACACGGATGACGGCCCTATGATGCCAAATCAATCACGCCATAAGATGGCCCGCCGCATGGTCATGCATTATATTTCCTGAATATATATAATATTTGATATAATATACACCCCAATTTTTCTTCAGCCGCTAGAAACCCGGTTGAAAAATTCTTCTTCTTTATTTTTTGCGATTTTTCCCAATCTATTCATCAACTGTCAAGGCAATACAAAGAACACTAGAGGTAAAAATTACATCCAGGTCGGTAGATCATCTAACGACGACTACAATCACTAGAGCGAGCCGAACGCGCGCCGCCTGATGATGACATAGACCTAGGGTAGGGTCATAGGCTTGATCTATAGGCCCCACCCAACGTCACTACCCTAGAAGCAAAGACATTTAAACAGCAACAGAGGGTATCAGTTGAAGTAGTCGAGTGCAAGCCACTCGACCAATCACCTCACTCGGATACTCCTCATTCCTACAGTCACTTGACTATATAGAAGACCACTCAACCAAAGAAGACCACGAGTCACTAAGGACAGCAACGGTCAGGCGTTCACTCCGTAGTCTTTAAGGCCATTGAATACACTTTATAGCTGGTGTTATCAGTAACGCCCTACCTTTATGTACATTGAACCCCTGTAACAGAGGTGGGCTGGGGTCCTGGCGCACTCTATGTAAGCCACTCCCTCCTCCGGGACAAGGGTTCACACACCCTGTAACACACACCATATTCCAGTCGACCGCCTCAGGGCACCGAGACGTAGGGATTTTACCTCCTCCGCGAGGGGCCTGAACTCGTAAACTCATGTGTACATCCTTGCCGTAGCTAGGACCTTGCCTCCTCATACTAACCCCCTACTCTTACTGTCAGTCTTAGTACCATGACAGTTGGCGCCCACCGTAAGCCGCAATCTTCATCAACATGGTTTCCGGCGGCAGTTTGGTCGTGGGCCGCGAGTTCCGACTCGGCGCGCTCACCTTCGTCGCCGACAACTCCACCTGGCTCCAGGAGCCCCCCCCCTCGATGTCGAGGCTCTGCCGATCCGCGGTTCGTCGCACTTCCGCGCAAGTGCCCGCGACGTCCTCCTTCGGCAGTCGTCGACCCCGTACCAGTCGGTTCCTGCATCGTCCTCTCACTCTGTTGGACACCGCTTCAAGCGGTCTGGTCGATCGCGGCTCCAGCGATGGGTGAAGCACGCGGTGGCTCGGCAGGCGTTCACCCCCCAAGTCACGGCGATCGAGCCCGACGTATTTCACTGCGGTCCAGTCGACCCGTCGACTGACTTAACCGAGACACTTTCCAAGAGCAGAAGTTGTGACCTCGCGGCGGAGGTCCTTATGGTCGACTCTCATCGCAGCCCACCTAGTTTTCGTTGCAGCGGCGGCAACAGTGACGGTGACGACCCGTCATTCGGCCACGAGGAGTATCAGCCCCAACCTGTCGGCTCGCAGCAGAGGGAGCGGCTGCACCGCTGCAACGAGGAGGCTCTCCAGACCCCCATCATAGGGGAAACCGCCGAGGCTCGGGCCTTGGAGGAAGTACGCATAGCCACGCTGGTTGAGCGCACTCGTTTGGAAAATCTCCAACATTCTCTTGACGAGCGTGCCCGTCGACTGATCCCCGGATCCAGTTGGCGTTCACGGCAACTGTTTCCACCAGAAACTCAGGTATTCCACACACCTATTAAGAATCTTGTAGCTGCTGCATGTATGAAAGGATCGAGAAGAGGTGTCTATAGGGGGGTGATTATACACTCAACACACAAAGTTGGCAGTTTTTAATCTCTTTAAGTTGAAGTGGAGTTTTGGCACAAGTTTAACCATTCACAATACAAATCAAGCAAGCATGCAAAGAGTATATGAGCAGCGGAAGTAAAGCATGCACCTTGCAAGAAAGTAAAGGGATGGGATTGGAGTATGCAAACACAATTGGAGACATGGATGCTTTTTTCGTGGTTCCGATAGGTGGTGCTATCGTACATCCACGTTGACGGAGACTTCAACCCACGAAGGGTAACGGCTGTGCGAGTCCACGGAGGGCTCCACCCACGAAGGGTCCACGAAGAAGCAACCTTGTCTATCCCACCATGGTCGTCGCCCACGAAGGACTTGCCTCACTCGGGTAGTTCTTCACGAAGTAGGCGATCTCCTTGCCCTTACAAACTCCTTGGTTCAACTCCACAATCTTGACAGAGGCTCCCAAGTGACACCTAACCAATCTAGGAGACACCACTCTCCAAAAGGTAATAGATGGTGTGTTGATGATGAACTCCTTGCTCTTGTGCTTCAAATGATAGTCTCCCCAACACTCAACTCTCTCTCACATGATTTGGATTTGGTGGAAAGAAGATTTGAGTAGAAAGCAACTTGGGGAAGGCTAGATATCTAGATTTATGTGGAAGGAATGGAATATCTTGATGTCAACACAATTGTAGGTGGTTCTCTCTAAGAAAATGTATGTTGGAAGTGTAGGTATGTTCTGATGGCTCTATCTACGAATGAAAAGTGGGTGGAGGGGTATATATAGCCTCCACACAAAATCTAACCGTTACACACAACTTACCAAACTTGGTGGGACCGAATCGTGAAACTTAGTCAGACCGATTTAGTTGATAATGTGACTGTTAGGCATTTCGGTGGGACCGACATGTCAACTCGGTGGGACCGATATCGTTAGGGTTAGGGCATAACGTAATCTCGGTGAGACCGATTACACAAACTCGATGAGACCGATTTTGGTAATAGACAAACAGAGAGTTGGTCAGGCAAACTCGGTGGGACCGATTCGCTCATCTCGGTTGGACCAAAACGTTACGAAAGGGAAACAGAGATTTTGCATTGAAATCTCGGTGGGACCGATCGCTTATCTCGGTTTGACTGAAACGTTACGAAGGGAAACAGAGAGATTAAAATCCCATCTCGGTGAGACCGAGATCCCTATCGATGAGACCGAAAAGATTAGGGTTTCTGGCAGTGGCTATGTCAACTGAACTCGGTGGCGCCGGATAGAAAGTTTCGGTGGGGCCGAGTTTGACTTTTGGTTTGGGACATATGTGGATGTGAGAAAGTGGTTGAGGGCTTTGGAGCATATCACTAAGCACTTTGAGCAAGCAAGCCATTAAGCAACACCTCATCCCCTCTTAATAGTATTGGCTTTCCTATGGACTCAATGTGATCTTGGATCACTAAAAGTAAAATGTAGAGCCTTGTGCTTTGAGCTTGAGCCAATCCTTTGTCCTTCGCATTTTGAAGCGGTTTCACATCCTGTAGTCCATGCCGCTCCATTGTTGAACATATCTGAAACATACTAGGTAAGAGTATTAGTCCAACAAGAGATATGTTGACATTAATTACCGAAATCACCCAGGGAGCACTTGTGCTTTCAATCTCCCCCTTTTTGGTAATTGATGACAACATACATCAAAGCTTTAGATAAAGATATATAGAATAACAAGTAAAGCTTTGTAAAGACATGTAACATGCAGAGGCTCCCCCTACATGTATGCAATCATGTAAATATGGAATATAGGAGCATGTGAATGCATAAACATGACAGAGTAAGCAATGTGTTACATGTATCTTGGCTATATGCATCAGAGCAAATGATGTGAATATAGGAAATGTACCTCCATGCTCATGAGTCCTTCTTGCAAACAGTATGTACATCAGCAAGACATCCTCATACACATGCCTGTGATGGATATACTTACCTTGTGGTCTTGAGTTGGCTTAGGAGGGAATGAACCTGCGTAAACAAGGTTAGATAACAGAGATACACCTACTAGCCAGAGCAAGCAAAAGAAACCACAAGAGTACCAAGACTGGGATGACATGTAGAGAGTGAGTACAAAGTACCCCATTGGATATAGACATGTCCCCAATGGTAAAGATGTGTAATGAATTCAAGGATTTCCTTCCCTTAGATGTCTTGCTCCCCCTGAATCTAGCAGGGATACTGGAGAAGATAGGGAACAGAAAATCAGAGCAAAGAAAAGAAACAAAGCTAATGCAAACAATATCAGAACATATGTTTCCCCTCTTAAAGACATGTAACTTCTCTCCTCTTGAACACCAAGCATCTGGGGTCTTTTGAAGTGATACTTCTGTCTCCTTGTAGAAGAACTCTCTCCCCCTGAGTATTTTCTCCCCCTATAGAAATGATTAAGCTTTGATGTGATCTCTCTCTCCCCCTTTGACATCAATTTCCAAGAAGGGTTCTTCTGGATTTTTGTTACAAATGGGTTTGGTGCTTGAGTCACAGAACAAAGCAGCAAGTCAAATGTGATGCTGGTAGAGGACAAGAATCATTGAGTGGAGCTGGATCAAAAAGAATGTAGGAACAAGCGGCAAGATGTCTTTCTTGCAGTGAAATCAGTGGCACCGAGTTGTGTGCTTCGGTTGCACCGAAAGAATTCGGTTGGACCGAAAACAACAGACCGGTGTGACCGAGTTCATCACATAGAAAACACTTGTCACCTCAGCTCACTAGTCAAGTAAGATCTCACAAGGATTTGCAAGGAATTAACTGAAAGATTTGCAAAGAATTGGATGCAGGGAATGCAGAACAAAAAACCAGAAAATAAATCTAGATGAAGTTTTTTTGGAAGGGGAAACAAATATGCATGAGACAAATGCAAGAGCGCAGAAAAGAACACAAGAGAACTTCATCTAGAATTCGTCAGCGACAAAGCCACCTATGTTAGAGTATATTGACTTAGGAGTCAAGTGAGATCACTTGATCATAGGTCATACTCATCATTTAAGCTCAAAATGGGGTTACCATTTTTCGTTTAAACATTTTGATGTATTCACATCTTGTTGAGTTGCTTTGACTCATGACTTGGTGTGAAGTTTCTCTAATATGGAATAACATACCTTGGGTGGTGGTGTTGATCGTGATCATGTAGTTGAACTTGTGTGGGTTTCTCAAGGTTGATGTAGCTCATCAAGAGTTGGGAGCTCCACTTGGTATTTGAGTTCATCTACCTACATGAGTTAGTCTTGCAAGGAAGAGCACTTGTGCATCCAAAATGACAATCATCAAACTCAATATAGAATTTGTCAAATGATATGTTTGAAGGGTTTCGTGCTTCCTTGTCTTCAACCACCGTAAAGTAGAGACTTGGTGATGTAGAGATTACTCAAGATGTGAGTGGGTTGCAATCTCATAGATTTAGATTTATCCAAGTACCTACAATGGTTAGATAGCATGCAAGGGTCCAAATATATCCAAGATATATGATTATAATCATTAGAGAAATATCATGGAATAGTCATAGGCACTTGTCTCGCATGTATCCAAATGGAGTTCCCAGTCCAAGTTTGAAGCATCAAGGATGTTCAATTCACCTCTTAACCAACAAAACACTTTCTCATCAAGTGGTTTAGTGAAAATATTGGCCAATTGTTTTTTGGTACGAACATGCTTAAGGTTAATGTCACCCTTAGCAACATGATCTTGAATGAAACGATGACGAACTTCAATGTGCTTAGTTCGAGAATGTGGCACGGGATTGTGAGCAATCTTAATACTACTTTCATTGTCACAAAGCAAAGGAACATGTTTCACATATATCCCATAATCTTTAAGAATTTGGGTCATCCAAAGTAATTGAGCACAACATGACCCAACGACAATGTATCCCGCTACGGCAGTGGATAAGGATACCGAGTTTTGTTTCTTGGAGGACCAAGATACAAGAGATCTACCAAGAAATTGACAAGTACCCAAAGTTGAATTTCTATCAACCTTGTCTCCGGCATAGTCCGAGTCGGAGTAGCCAACAAGATTAGAAGAGGCCCTCTTTGGATACCAAATGCCAAAGTTTGGTGTATGAATTAAGTATCTCACTATCCTTTTCACGGCCTTAAGATGACACTCTTTAGGGGCCGCTTGAAATCGTGCACACATGCACACACTTAGCATAATATCGGGAGGAGAGGCACATAGATATAACAATGAACCAATCATAGAGCGATAAACTTTTTGATCAACCGGTTCACCATCTTTGGTAAAATCAAGATGTCCACTAGTAGGCATGGGTGTAGTCATACCTTTACATTCTTGCATATTGAACTTCTGGAATAAGTCCTTGGTGTACTTTGTTTGAGAGACAAAGGTGCCTTCCTCAGTTTGCTTGATTTGCAAACCAAGAAAGAACTTGAGTTCACTCATCATAGACATATCAAACTTCTCCGACATTAGCTTCCCAAACTTCTCATTAAAATGAGGGTTAGTTGATCCAAATATAATATCATAGACATAAATTTGGCACACAAATAATTCCCCATTAACCCTTTTAGTGAAAAGAGTACAATCAATTTTTCCAATTTCAAAGCATTTTTCAATAAGGAACTTGGTCAAGCATTTATACCATGCTCTAGGAGCTTCTTTAAGACCATAAAGAGCTTTGTGAAGTTTGAATACATGATTGGGTTTCTTAGGGTTAACAAAGCTGGGAGGTTGTTTAACACAAACTTCCTCCTCAATTTCACCATTTAGAAAGGCACTTTTAATGTCCATTTGGTACAAAGTGATATCATGGTGATTAGCATAGGCAAGTAAGATGCGAATGGACTCAAGTCTAGCAACGGGGGCATATGTCTCACCATAGTCCATACCTTCGAATTGAGTGTAGCCTTGGGCGACGAGATGTGCTTTGTTGCGAACTACTTGTCCATCTTCATCTTGCTTGTTGTGAAACACCCATTTGGTACCGATGATGTTGTGGTTGTTGTCGGGCTTCTTGACCAATGTCCACACTTGGTTTCTCTCAAATTTGTGTAGTTCTTCGTGCATGGGGTTTATCCAATCCGGATCTTCCAATGCTTCTTCAACCTTCATAGGTTCAATGCTAGAGATGAATAAATAATGTTCACAAAAGTTAGGCAAACGAGATTTAGAGGATGTAATTCCCCCGGTTTGGATATCATTGTAGATTTGCTCGATGGGATGGTCTCTAGCAACTCTTTCTCGAAATCGTGAGAGATTTTCCTTTGATCGGGGTGGAACATCTTCTTCATCATCTTGTTCTTCTTCTTGGCCTTCATCGTTGTTGACGTTGTCGTTCTCTCGTCGTGGCGGAGAAGGAGGTTGTTTTCTTCATCTTGGTATGTCCCGCTTGTGGATGCTTCCATATCAACTCTTGGTTGATCTTTTCGTGAGGTAGAAGCTTCCACTTGGACGGACGAGGTACTCTCCTTCACCTCCGTTGGATGAACCTTGCCAATAGACAAGTCTTGGATTGCTTCCGAAGGATCTTTATCTCCTATATCAATTGGCAATTGCTCTACTTGCGAGCCGTTAGATTCGTCAAACTTCACATCTACCGTATCTTCAACATTTCGGGTGAAATTGTTGTAGACATGGTAAGTGTGAGAGTTTGAGCCATAACCAAGTAGGAAACCTTCATGAGATTTAGGAGCAAATTTAGAATGACGATGCTTATCAAGAATGTAGCACTTTGAGACGAATACTCAAAAGTACGCAACTTGGGGTTTGTTACCGGTGAGGAGCTCGTATGCCGTCTTGCCGAGTAGCTTGTGAAGATACAAGCGATTTGTTGCATGACAAGCTGTCTCAACTTCTTCCGCCCAAAAGTGCTTCGGCGTCTTGTACTCATCAAGCATTGTTCTCGCCATTTCGATGAGCGTCCGGTTCTTCCTCTCAACAGCTCCATTTTGTTGAGGTGTGTACGTACCCGAGAACTCATGTGAAATCCCTTCTTCATCAAGAAAGGTGTCCACATTTGCGTTCTTGAACTCCGTTCTGTTATCACTGCGAACCTTCTTGATCTTCACTTCAAATTGATTTTGGGCCTTCCTAGTGAAGTTTTTGAAGATCTTTTGGACCTGCGACTTATCATCGAGAAAGAACACCCACGTAAATCTTGAAAAATCATCAACTATAACTAGACCAAAAGAATTTCCATCGAGACTTTTGTAAGCATTGGGACCAAAAAGATCCATGTGAAGTAGCTCGAGCAGCCTCCTTGTGGTCATGATGTTCTTCACGGGATGCCTTCCTCCAACCTGTTTACCTGCTTGACAAGCGCCGCAAAGTCTATCCTTATCAAATATGTGATCGTTAACACTGAGGAAATGATTACCTTTAATAAGCTTGTCAAGGTTTCGCATGCCCACGTGACCTAACCGTCTATGCCAAAACCAACCTTTAGAGGATTTAGCAATTAAGCAAGTTTTAGGTTGAGCCTTTTTAGTGAAATCAACAATGTGTAGATCACCTTTGCGTATACCAGTAAAGACCAGTTTATGATTATCTCTATGAAACACTTAGCAATCTACTTTGGTAAATAGGACATTGAAACCAAAGTCAGCTAGTCTAGAAACAGAAAGTAGATTATAGCCAAGGGATTCAACGAGCATGGCATTTTGTATGGAGCTATCATGTGAGATGGCCACCTTACCGAGGCCAACCACCTTACCCTTTGAGTTATCACCAAAAGTGACATAGTTTTGAGGGCCGTCGTTATCAGCAAGCTCACCAAACATATCTTTATCTCCGGTCATGTGATCGGTACATCCACTATCAAGAACCCATGCCTTTCCTCCTGCCATGTATCCCCGAGGATTTGCCATAAGAATAAAGTGTCTCATTGCATCATCAAGATCATAGTCACTAATGTCATCCTCATCATACTATCCATGTTCAATATCATCATGTGGTGGATCAATTCCTAGAGAGGGTCAATCGATAGACAAATGATTTTGACAATAATCATCTTTATGAATTCTAATAGCTTCGGAAATAATATCACTAATGATTCCAACCTCTCCTTTGGCACGCAAGATTTGTAAGCTCAAATAGACAATCACCAAACTTAGGATCATTGGAATTCATCTTACTCAAGGCAATAGACTTATGAAGAATTTCATCTAGATTTTGCAAGGAATAATTTGGGAATCGTTCCTCAAGAAATTTCCATATGGTGTAGGCACATTCAAGAGTAGGCAAGCAACCAATCAAGTTTCTAGGCAAACATCTAGTGATAAGATTAACAGTTCTAAGATTGCGAATCATGTCAATTGACTCATCAAGGGTAGGATGCATAGGATCAACATGAGGTGCACAATGGCTAGTAATGTACTTGTTCAAATGATATTCATTGAAAATCACAAGCATCTCATTTTTCCACTCATGAAAATATTCTCCATCAAGTATAGGCACTTTATGTCTAAGACTCCCCAAAGTAGACTCATCCATCTTCCTTTGATGGTGATTAAACCAAAGAAATGGAGACCAAAGCTCTGATACCAATTGAAAATATCGAGAAGATGTGTCTAGAGGGGAGGGGGTGATTAGACACTCAACACACAAAGGTGGTAGTTTTTAATCTCTTTAAGTTGAAGTGGAGTTTTGGCACAAGTTTAACCATTCACAATACAAATCAAGAAAGCATGCAAAGAGTATATGAGCAGCGGAAAGTAAAGCATGCAACTTGTAAGAAAGTAAAGGGATGGGATTGGAGTATGCAAACGCAATTGGAGACATGGATGTTTTTGTCGTGGTTCCGATAGGTGGTGCTATCGTACATCCACGCTGATGGAGACTTCAACTCACGAAGGGTAACGGCTGTGCGAGTCCATGGAGGGCTGCACCCATGAAGGGTCCACGAAGAAGCAACCTTGTCTATCCTACCATGGCCGTCACCCACGAAGGACTTGCCTCACTCGGGTAGATCTTCACGAAGTAGGCGATCTCCTTGCCCTTACAAACTCCTTGGTTCAACTCCACAATCTTGACGGAGGCTCCCAAGTGACACCTAACCAATCTAGGAGACACCACTCTCCAAAAGGTAATTGATGGTGTGTTGATGATGAACTCCTTGCTCTTGTGCTTCAAATGATAGTCTCCCCAACACTCAACTCTCTCTCACAGGATTTGGATTTGGTGGAAAGAAGATTTGAGTGGAAAGCAACTTGGGGAAGGCTAGAGATCAAGATTTATGTGGTAGGAATGGAATATCTTGACATCAACACAAGTGTAGGTGGTTCTCGCTCAGAAAATGTATGTTGGAAGTGTAGGTATGTTCTGATGGCTCACTCTACGAATGAAGAGTGGGTGGAGGGGTATATATAGCCTCCACACAGAATCTAACCATTAGACACAACTTACCAAACTCGAGGGGGGGGGATCGTGAAACTCGATCAGACCGATTTAGTTCATAATGTGACTGTTAGGCATTTCGGTGGGACCGACATGTCAACTCGGTGGGACCGATATCGTTAGGGTTACGGCATAACGTAATCTCGGTGAGACCGATTACACAAACTTGGTGAGACCGATTTTGGTAATAGACAAACAGAGAGTTGGTCAGGCAAACTCGGTGGGACCGATTCGCTCATCTCGGTTGGACCAAAACATTACAAAAGGGAAACAAAGAGTTTGCATTGCAATCTCGGTGGGACCGATCGCTTATCTCGATTTGACCGAAATGTTACGAAGGGAAGCAGAGAGATTACAATCCCATCTCGGTGAGACCGAGATTCCTATCGGTGAGACCGAAAAGATTAGGTTTTCTGGTAGTGGCTATGTCAACTGAACTCGGTGGCGCCGGATAGAAATATTCGGTGGGGCCGAGTTTAACTTTTGGTTTGGGACATATGTGGATGTGAGAAAGTGGTTGAGGGCTTTGGAGCATGTCACTAAGAACTTTGAGCAAGCAAGCCATTAAGCAACACCCCATCCCCTCTTAATTGTATTGGCTTTCCTATGGACTCAATGTGATCCTGGATCACTAAAAGTAAAATGTAGAGTCTTGTGCTTTGAGCTTGAGCCAATCCTTTGTCCTTAGCATCTTGAAGGGGTTCCACATCTCTAGTCCATGCCACTCCATTGTTGAACTTATCTGAAACATACTAGGTAAGAGTATTAGTACAACAAGAGATATGTTGACATTAATTACCGAAATCACCCAGGGAGCACTTGTGCTTTCAATCTCCCCCTTTTTGGTAATTGATGACAACATACATCAAAGATTTAGATAAAGATATAGAGAATAACAAGTAAAGCTTTAGAAAGACATGTAACATGCATAGGCTCCCCCTACATGTATGCAATCATGTAAATATGGAAAATAGGAGCATGTGAATGTATAAACATGACAGACTAAGCAATGCGTTACATGTATCTTGGCTATATGCATCAGAGCAAATGATGTGAATATAGGAAATGTACCTCCATGCTCATGAGTCCTTCTTGCAAACAGTATGTACATCAGCAAGAGATCCTCATACACATGACTATGATGCATATACTTACCTTGTGGTCTTGAGTTGGCTTAGGAGGGAATGAACCTACGTAAACAAGGTTAGATAACAGAGATACACCTACTAGCTAGAGGAAGCAAAAGAAACCACAAGTGTACCAAGACTGGGATGACATGTAGAGAGTGAGTACAGAGTACCACATTGGATATAGACATGTCCCCAATGGTAAAGATGTGTAATGAATTCAAGGATTTCCTTCCCTTAGATGTCTTGCTCCCCCTAAATCTAGCATGGGATACTGGGAGAAGATAGGGAATAGAAAATAAAAGCAAAGAAAAGAAATAGAGCTAATGCAAACAATCAAATATGAACATGTCTTTCCCCTCTCAAAGACATGTAACTTCTCTCCTCTTGAACACCAAGCATCTGGGGTCTTTTGAAGTGATACTTCTGTCTCCTTGTAGAAGAACTCTCCCCCCTGAGTATTTTCTCCCCCTATAGAAATGATTAAGCTTTGATGTGATCTCTCTCTCCCCCTTTGACATCAATTTCCAAGAAGGGTTCTTCTGGATTTTTGTTACAAATGTGTTTGGTCCTTGAGTCACAGAACAAAGCAGCAAGTCGAATGTGATGCTGGTAGAGGACAAGAATCATTGAGTGGAGCTGGATCAAACAGAATGTAGGAACAAGTGGCAAGATGTCTTTCCTGCAGTGAAATCAGTGGCACCAAGTTGTGTGCTTCAGTTGCACCGAAAGAATTCGGTTGGACCGAAAACAACTGACCGGTGTGACTGAGTTCATCACAGAGAAAACACTTTTCACCTTAGCTCACTAGTCAAGTAAGATCTCACAAGGATTTGCAAGGAATTAACTGAAAGATTTGCAAAGAATTGGATGTAGGGAATGCAGAACAAAAATCAAAAAATAAATCTAGATGAAGTTTTTTTTGAAAGGGGAAACAAATATGCATGAGACAAATGCAAGAACGCGGAAAAGAACACAAGATAACTTCATCTAGAATTGGTCGGCGATAAAGTCACCTATGTTAGAGTATATTGACTTAGGAGTCAAGTGAGATCACTTGATCATAGGTCATACTCATCGTTTAAGCTCAAAATGGGGTTACCATTTTTCATTTAAGCATTTTGATGTATTCACATCTTGTTGAGTTGCTTTGACTCATGACTTGGAGTAAAGTTTCTCTAAGATGGAATAACATACCTTGGGTGGTGGTGTTGATCATGATCATGTAGTTGAACTTGTGTGGGTTTCTCAAGGTTGATGTAGCTCATCAAGAGTTGGGAGCTCCACTTGGTATTTGAGTTGATCTACCTACATGAGTTAGTCTTGCAAGGAAGAGCACTTGTGCATCCAAAATGACAATCATCAAACTCAATATAGAATTTGTCAAAGGATATGTTTGAAGGGTTTCGTGCTTCCTTGTCTTCAACCACCGTAAAGTAGAGACTTGGTGATGTAGAGATTACTCGAGATGTGAGTGGGTTGCAATCTCATAGATTTAGATTTATCCAAGTACCTACAATGGTTAGATAGCATGCAAGGGTCCAAATATATCCAAGATATATGATTATAATCATAAGAGAAATATCATGGAATAGTCATAGGCTCTTGTCTCGCATGTATCCAAATGGAGTTCCTACTCCTAGTTTGAAGCATCAATGATGTTCAATTCACCTCTTAACCTGCAAAGCACTTTCTCATCAAGTGGTTTAGTGAAAATATCGGCCAATTGTTTTTCGGTACGAACATGCTTAAGGTTAATGTCACCCTTAGCAACATGATCTCGAATGAAATGATGACGAACTTCAATGTGCATAGTTCGAGAATGTTGCACGGGATTGTGAGCAATATTAATAGCACTTTCATTGTGACAAAGCAAAGGAACATATTTTACATATATCCCATAATCTTTAAGAGTTTGGGTCATCCAAAGTAATTGAGCACAACATGACCCAGCGGCAATGTATTCCGCTTCGGCGGTGGATAAGGATACTGAGTTTTATTTCTTGGAGGACCAAGATACAAGAGATCTACCAAGAAATTGACAAGTACCCGAAGTGGACTTTCTGTCAACCTTGTCTCCGGCATAGTCCGATTCGGAGTAGCCAACAAGATTCAAAGAGGCCCTCTTTGGATACAAAATGCCAAAGTTTGGTGTACGAATTAAGTATCTCACTATCCTTTTCACGGCCTTAAGATGACACTCTTTAGGGGCCGCTTGAAATCGTGCACACATGCACACACTTAGCATAATATCGGGAGGAGAGGCACATAGATATAACAATGAACCATTCATAGAGCGATAAACTTTTTGATCAACCGGTTCACTATCTTTGGTCAAATCAAGATGTCAACTAGTAGGCATGGGTGTAGTCATACCTTTGCATTCTTGCATATTGAACTTCTTGAATAAGTCCTTGGTGTACTTTGTTTGAGAGACAAAGGTGCCTTCCTTAGTTTGCTTGATTTGCAAACCAAGAAAGAACTTGAGTTCACTCATCATAGACATCTCAAACTTCTCCGACATTAGCTTCCCAAACTTCTCACTAAAATGAGGGTTAGTTGATCCAAATATAATATCATCGACATAAATTTGGCACACAAATAATTCTCCATTAACCCTTTTATTGAAAAGAGTAGAATCAATTTTTCCAATTTCAAAGCCTTTTTCAATAAGGAACTTGGTCAAGCATTTATACAATGATCTAGGTGCTTGTTTAAGACCATAAAGAGCTTTGTGAAGTTTGTAAACATGATTGGGTTTCTTAGGGTTAACAAAGCTGGGAGGTTGTTTAACATAAACTTCCTCCTGAATTTCACCATTTAGAAAAGCACTTTTAATGTCCATTTGGTACAAAGTGATATCATGGTGATTAGCATAGGCAAGTAAGATGCGAATGGACTCAAGTCTAGCAACGGGGGCATATGTCTCACCATAGTCCATACCTTCGACTTGAGTGTAGCCTTGGGCGACGAGATGTGCTTTGTTGCGAACTACTTGTCCATCTTCATCTTTCTTGTTGCGAAACACCCATTTGGTACCGATGATGTTGTGGTTGTTGTCGGGCTTCTCGACCAATGTCCACACTTGGTTTCTCTCAAATTTGTGTAGTTCTTCATGCATGGCGTTTATCCAATCCAGATCTTCCAATGCTTCTTCAACCTTCATAGGTTCAATGCAAGAGATGAATGGATAATGTTCACAGAAGTTAGCCAAACGAGATTTAGAGCGTGTAATTCCCCCGGTTTGGATATCATTGTACATTTGCTCGACAAGATGGTCTCTAGCAACTCTTGCTCGAACTCGTGAGAGATTTTGCTTTGATCGGGGTGGAACATCTTCTTCATCATCTTGTTCTTCTTCTTGGCCTTCATCGTTGTTGAGGTTATCGTTCTCTCGTCGTGGTGGAGAAGGAGGTTGTTTTCTTCATCTTGGTGTGTCCCTCTTATGGTTGCTTCCATATCAACTCTTGGTTCATCTTGTCATGAGGTAGACACTTCCACTTAGACGGGCGAGGTACTTTCCTTCACCTCCGTTGGACGAACCTTGCCAATAGACAAGTCTTGGATTGCTTCTGAAGGATATTTATCTCCTAGATCAATTGGCAATTGCTCTACTTGCGAGCCGTTAGATTCGTCAAAATTCACATCTACCGTCTCTTCAACCTTTCGGGTGAAATTGTTGTAGACATGGTAAGTGTGAAAGTTTGAGCCATAACCAAGTAGGAAACCTTCATGAGCTTTAGGAGCAAATTTAGAACGATGATGCTTATCAAGAATGTAGCATTTTGAGATGAATACTCGAAAGTATCCAACTTGGGGTTTGTTACCAGTGAGGAGCTCGTATGCCGTCTTGCCGAGTAGCTTGTGAAGATACAAGCGATCTGTTGCATGACAAGCTGTCTCAACCGCTTCCGCCTAAAAGTGCTTCGGCGTCTTGTACTCATCAAGCATCATTCTCGCCATTTTGATGAGCGTCCGGTTCTTCCTATCAACAACTCCGTTTTGTTGAGGTGTGTACGTAGCCAAGAATTCGTGTGAAATCCCTTCTTCATCAAGAAAGGTATCCACATTTGCGTTCTTGAACCCCTCTCCGTTATCGCTGCGAACCTTCTTGATCTTCACTTCAAATTGAAGTTGGGCCTTGCTAGCAAAGTTTTTGAAGATCTTTTGGCCCTGCGATGTATCATCGAGAAAGAACACCCACGTAAATCTTGAAAAATCATCAACTATAACTAGACCAAAAGAATTTCCACCGAGACTTTTGTAAGCGTTGGGACCGAAAAGATCCATGTGAAGTAGCTCAAGCGGCCTCCTTGTGGTCATGATGTTCTTCACGGGATGCCTTCCTCCAACCTGTTTACCTGCTTGACAAGCGCTGCAAAGTCTATCCTTATCAAATATGACATCGTTAACGCTGAGGATATAATTACCTTTAATAAGATTGTTAAGGTTTCGCATGCCCACATGACCTAACTATCTATGCCACAGCCAACCTTTAGAGGATTTAGCAGTTAAGCAAGTTCTAGGTTGAGCCTTTTTAGTGAAATCAACAATGTATAGATCACCTTTGAGTATACCGGTAAAGACCATTTATGAGTATCTCTACGAAACACTTGGCAGTCTACTTCGGTAAATAGGACATTGAAACTAAAGTCAACTAGTCTAGAAACAGAAAGCAGATTTTAGCCAAGGGATTCAACGAGTATGACATTTTGTATGGAGCTATCATGTGAGATGGCCACCTTACCGAGGCCAACCACCTTACACTTTGAGTTATCACCAAAAGTGAGATACTTTTGAGGGCCGTCGTTTTCAGCAAGCTCACCAAACATATCTTTATCTCCGGTCATGTGATCGGTACGTCCACTATCAAGAACCCATTCCTTTCCTCCTACCATGTATCCCCGGGGATTTGCCATAAGACTAAAGTGTCTCATTGCATCATCAAGATCATAGTCACTAACGTCATCCTCATCATAGTATCCATGTTCAATATCATCATGTGGTGGATCAATTCCTAGAGAGGGTGAATCGTTAGACAAATGATTTTGACTATATTCATATTTATGAATTCTAATAGCTTCGGAAATAATATCACTAATGATTCCAACCTCTCCTTTGGCACGCATAAGATTTGTAAGCTCAAATAGACAATCACCAAACTTAGGATCATTGGAATTCATCTTACTCAAGGCAATAGACTTATGAAGAATTTCATCTAGATTTTGCAAGGAATAATTTGGGAATCGTTCCTCAAGAAATTTCCATATGGTGTAGGCACATTCAAGAGTAGGCAAGCAACCAATCAAGTTTCTAGGCAAACCTCTAGTGATAAGATTAACAATTCTAAGATTGTGAATCATGTCAACTGACTCATCAAGGGTAGGATGCATAGGATCAACATGAGGTGAACAAGGTCTAGTAATGTACTTGTTCAAATGATATTCATTGAAAATCACAAGCATCTCATTTTTCCACTCATGAAAATATTCTCCATCAAGTATAGGCACTCTATGTCTAAGACTCCCCAAAGTAGACTCATCCATCTTCCTCTGATGGTGATTAAACCAAAGCAATGGAGACCAAAGCTCTGATTCCAATTGAAAGGATCGAGAAGAGGTGTCTAGAAGGGGGGTGATTAGACACTCAACACACAAAGGTGGCAGTTTTTAATCTCTTTAAGTTGAAGTGGAGTTTTGGCACAAGTTTAACCATTCACAATACAAGTCAAGCAAGCATGCAAAGAGTATATGAGCAGCAGAAAGTAAAGCATGCAACTTGCAAGAAAGTAAAGGGATGGGATTGGAGTATGCAAACACAATTGGAGACACCGATGCTTTTGTCGTGGTTCCGATAGGTGGTGCTATCGTACATCCACGTTGATGGAGACTTCAACCCATGAAGGGTAACGGCTGCGCGAGTCCACGGAGGGCTCCACCCACGAAGGGTCCACGAAGAAGCAACCTTGTCTATCCCACCATGGCCGTCGCCCATGAAGGACTTGCCTCAGTCGGGTAGATCTTCACGAAGTAGGTGTAGGACCTTGAGAAGAGGTGTCTAGAGGGGGGGAGTAGACACTAAGTACCAAAGTTGCAGTTTTCAACCTTTTTAAGTTTAAGTGGAGTTTAGGCACAAGTTTAACATTCACAACACATAGCAAGCAAGCATGCAAAGAGTATATGAGCAGCGGAAAGTAAAGCATGAAACTTGCAAGAATGTAAAGGATGCAACTTGCAAGAAAGTAAAGGGAAGGGTTTGGAGGATTCAAACACAATTGGAGACACGGATGTTTTTGGCGTGGTTCCGATAGGTGGTGCTATCGTACATCCACGTTGATGGAGACTTCAACCCACGAAGGGTAACGGTTGCGCGAGTCCACGGAGGGCTCCACCCACGAATGGTCCACGAAGAAGCAACCTTGTCTATCCCACCATGGCCGTCGCCCACGAAGGACTTGCCTCACTAGCGGTAGATCTTCACGAAGTAGGCGATCTCCTTGCCCTTACAAACTCCTTGGTTCAACTCCACAATCTTTGTCGGAGGCTCCCAAGTGACACCTAGCCAATCTAGGAGACAGCACTCTCCAAGAAGTAACAAATGGTGCGTTGATGATGAACTCCTTGCTCTTGTGCTTCAAATGATAGTCTCCCCAACACTCAACTCTCTCTCATAGGATTTGGATCTGGTGGAAAGAAGATTTGAGTGGAAAGCAACTTGGGGAAGGCTAGAGATCAAGATTCATATGGTAGGAATGGAATATCTTGGCCTCAACACATGAGTAGGTAGTTCTCTCTCAGAACTGGTAAGTTGGAAGTGTAGGTTTGTTCTGATGGCTCTCTCCACGAATGAAGAGGAGGTGGAGGGGTATATATAGCCTCCACACAAAATCTAACCGTTACACACAATTTACCAATCTCGGTGGGACCGAATCAACAAACTCGGTCAGACCGATTTAGTAAACCTAGTGACCGTTAGGATTTTCGGTGGGACCGAAATGCAACTCGGTAGGACCGATATGGTTAGGGTTAGGGCATAACGTAATCTCGGTGAGACCGATTACACAAACTCGGTGAGACCGATTTTGGTAATTAGCTAACCAGAGAGTTGGTCAGGCAAACTCGGTGGGACCGATTACTCAAACTCGGTGGGACCGATTTTGGTAATAAGTTAACCAGAGAGTTTGCATTGTAATCTCGGTAGTACCGATTGCTCAAACTCGGTGAGACCGATTTTGATAATGGACATACACAGAGAGATTACAATCCCATCTCGGTGAGACCGAGATCCCTATCGGTGAGACCGATTTGCCTAGGGTTTGTGGCAGTGGCTATGACATCTGAACTCGGTGGCGCCGGATAGAAAGAATCGGTGTGACCGATTTTGGCTTTAGGTTTAGGTCATATGTGGAAGTGGGAAAGTAGTTGAGGGTTTTGGAGCATATCACTAAGCACTATGAGCAAGAAACTCATTAAGCAACACCTCATCCCTCCTTGATAGTATTGGCTTTTCCTATAGACTCAATGTGATCTTGGATCACTAAAATGTAAAATGAAGAGTCTTGAGCTTGAAGCTTTAGCCAATCCTTTGTCCTTAGCATCTTGAAGGAGTTCCACATCCTTTAGTCCATGCCACTCCATTGTTGAACTTGTCTGAAATATACTAGATAAAAGTGTTAGTCCAACAAGAGATATGTTGACATTAATTACCAAAACCACCTAGGGAGCACTTGTGCTTTCAATCTCCCCCTTTTTGGTAATTGATGACAACATACATCAAAGCTTTAGATAAAGGATATAAAGAATAGCAAGTAAAGCTTTGGAAAGACATGTAACAAGCATAGGCCCCCCCTACATGTATGCAATCATGTGAAATATAGAATATAGAAGCATGTGAGAGCATAACCATGACAGAGTAAGCAATGTGTTACATGTATCTTGGCCATATGCATCAGAGCAAAGAATATTAAAGAAAATACCTTCATGCTCATGAGTCCTTCTTGCAAACAGTATGTACATCAGCAAGAATTCCTCATACACATGATTGTGATGCATATACTTACCTTGTAGTCTTGAGTTGGCTTAGGATGGAATGAACCTGCACAAACAAGGTTAGATAACACAGGTACATCCACTAACCAGGGCAAACAGAAGAAACCACAAGAATACCAAGACTGGGATGACATGTAGAGAGTGAGTACTAAGTACCACATTGGATTAGACATGTCCCCAAGAGTAAAGATATGCAATGAATTTAAATGATTTCTTTCCCTTAGATGTCTTGCTCCCCCTGAATCTAGCATGGGATACTGGGAGAAGATAGGGAACAGAAAATCAGAGCTGAAAGATATGAATGAACAGAGCTAGTGCAAACTAATGCAAATAAGCACATATGAACATGTATTTTCCCCTAAAAAGACATGTGATATCTCTCCTCTTGAACACCAAGGATCTGGGATCCTTGAGAAATACTTTCTACTTGAGTATTTTCTCCCCCTGGAGATCTCTCTCTCCCCCTGTGGAAGTGATATTCTCTGATGTGATCTCTCTCTAAATGATAAGCTTTGATGTGATCTCTCTCCCCCCCTTTGACATCAATTTCCAAGAAGGGCTTCTGGAATTTGTCGTGAATGGGTTTGATCCTTGAGTCACAGCACAAAGCATTTGTAAAAATGTGATGCTTGTAGAGGACAAGATTCATTGAGTGGAGCTAGATCAGAAGAAACACAGAATAAGTGGCAAACTGGTTTTACTGTGGTGAAGTCGGTGGCAACGACTTGTATGCTTCGGTTGTACCGAAAGAATTCGGTTGGACCGAATATAACTAATCAGTGGAACCGAGTTCATCACAGAGAAAACACTTGTCACCTCAGCTCACTAGACTAGTAGGATCTCACAAAGATTTGCAAGGAATTAACTCAATGATATGCAATGAATTGGATGCATAAAATGCAGAGCAAACAAAGAAAAGAAAGAAATCTAGATGAAGTTTTTTTTGAAAGGGGAAACAAATATGCATGAGACAAATGCAAAAACACAGAGACGAACACAAGAGAACTTCATCTAGAGATGGTCGGCGACAAGGTCACCTATGTTAGAGTATATTGACTTAGGAGTCAAGTGAGATCACTTGATCATAGGTCATACTCATCGTTTAATCTCAAAATGGGGTTACCATTTTTCGTTTAAGCATCTTGATGTATTCTCATCTTGTCGAGTTGCTTTAGCTCATGTCTCGGAGTAAAGCTTCTCTAAGATGGAATAACATACCTTGGTTGGTGGTGTTGATCATGTAGTTGAACTTATGTGGGTTGCTCAAGGTTGATGTGGCTCATCAAGAGTTGGGAGCACCACTTGGAATTTGAGTCCATCTACCTACATGGGTTAGTTCTTGCAAGGAAGAGCACTTGTGTATCCAAAAATGACAATCATGAAGCTCAACATAGAATTTGTCAAAGGATATGTTTGAATGGTTTCGTGCTTCCTTGTCTTCAACCACCTTTGTATAGAGACTTGGTGATGTAGAGATTGCTCAAGATGTGAGTAGGTTACAATCTCATGGAATTTGATTCAACCAAGTACCTACATGGGTTAGATAACATGCAAGATGCAAATATGTCCAAGATATAAGATTTTCATCATAAGAGAAATATCAAGGATTAGTCATAAGCTCATGTCTTGCATGTATCCAATGGAGTTTCTACTCCAAGTTTGAAGCATCAATGATGTTCAATTCTCCTCTCAACCTGCAAAACACTTTCTCATCAAGAGGTTTAGTGAATATATCCGCTAATTGCTTTTCGGTGCGAACATGCTTAAGATCAATGTCACCCTTAGCAACATGATCTCGAATGAAATGATGACGAACTTCAATATGCTTAGTTCGAGAATGTTGCACAGGATTATGTCCAATTTTGATAGCACTTTCATTGTCACAAAGCAATGGAACATGTTTCACATATATCCCATAATCTTTAAGAGTTTGGGTCATCCAAAGTAATTGAGCACAACATGAACCAGCGGCAATGTACTCCGCTTCGGCGGTAGATAAGGATACCGAGTTTTGTTTCTTGGAGGACCAAGACACAAGAGATCTACCAAGAAATTGACAAGTACCCGAAGTGGACTTTCTATCAACCTTGTCTCCGGCATAGTCTGAGTCAGAGTAGCCAACAAGATCGAAAGAGGCCCTCTTAGGATACCAAATGCCAAAATTTGGTGTATGTATTAAGTATCTCACTATCCTTTTCACAGCCTTAAGATGACATTCTTTAGGAGCAGCTTGATATCTTGCACACATGCACACACTTAGCATAATATCGGGACGTGAAGCACATAGGTATAACAATGAACCAATCATAGAGCGATAAACCTTTTGATCAACTGGTTCACCATCTTTGGTCAAATCAAGATGTCCACTAGTAGGCATGGGTGTAGACATACCTTTGCATTCTTGCATATTGAACTTCTTGAATAAGTCCTTAGTGTACTTCGTTTGAGAGACAAAAGTACCTTCCTTAGTTTGCTTGATTTGCAACCCAAGAAAGAATTTGAGTTCACTCATCATTGACATCTCAAACTTCTCCGACATTAGCTTTCCAAACTTCTCACTAAAATGAGGGTTAGTTGATCCAAATATGATATCATCAACATAAATTTGGCATACAAATAATTCTCCATTAACCCTTTTAGTAAAAAGAGTAGAATCAATTTTCCCAATTTCAAATCCCTTTCCAAGAAGAAACTTCGTTAAGCATTTGTACCAAGCTCTAGGAGCTTGTTTAAGACCATAAAGAGCTTTGCGAAGTTTGTAAACATGATTTGGTTTCTTAGGATTGACAAAGCCGGGAGGTTGTTTAACATAAACTTCCTCCTCTATTTCACCATTTAGAAAAGCACTTTTAATGTCCATTTGGTACAATGTGATATCATGGTGATTAGCATAGGCAAGTAAGATGCGAATAGACTCAAGTCTAGCAACGGGAGCATAAGTCTCACCATAGTCCATACCTTCGACTTGTGTGTAGCCTTGGGCGACGAGACGTGCTTTGTTGCGAACTACTTGTCCATCTTCATCTTGCTTGTTGCGAAACACCCATTTGGTACCGATGATGTTGTGGTTGTTGTCGGGCTTCTCAACCAATGTCCAAACTTGGTTTCTCTCAAAGTTGTGTAGCTCTTCATGCATAGCAGTTTATCCAATCCGGATCTTCCAATGCTTCTTCGACCTTCATAGGTTCAATGCTAGAGATGAAAGAATAGTTTTCACAAAAGTTAGCTAAACGAGTTTTAGAGCGAGTGATTCTCCCGGTTTGAATATCATTGTAGATTTGCTCGACGGGATGGTCTTTAGCAATTCTTGCTCGAACTCGTGAAAGCTTTTGCTTGGGTCGTGGTTGAACATCTTCTTCATCTTCTTCTTCTTCTTGATCTTCTTCATTGTTGGCGTTGTCGTTCTCTTGTCGTGGTGGAGAAGGAGGTTGTTGACGTTCGTGATGCACTTCCTCGTTTTCTTCATCTTGGTGTGTCCCACTTGTGGATGCTTCCGTATCAACTCTTGGTTCACCTTGTCGTGAAGTAGAAGCTTCCACTTGGACGGACGAGGTACTCTCCTTCACCTCCGTTGGACGAACCTTGCCAATAGACAAGTCTTGGATTGCTTCTGAAGGATCTTTGTCTCCTACATCAATTGGCAATTGCTCTACTTGCGAGCCGTTAGATTCATCAAAATTCACATCTACCGTCTCTTCAACCTTTCGGGTGAAATTGTTGTAGACACGGTATGTGTGAGAGTTTGAGCCATAACCTAGTAGGAAACCTTCATGAGACTTAGAAGCAAATTTAGAACGACGATGCTTATCAAGAATGTAGCACTTTGAGCCGAATACTCGAAAGTATCCAACTTGGGGTTTGTTACCGGTGAGGAGCTCGTATGCCGTCTTGCCGAGTAGCTTGTGAAGATACAAGCGATTTGTTGCATGACAAGCTGTCTCAACCGCTTCTGCCCAAAAGTGCTTCGGTGTCTTGTACTCATCAAGCATCGTTCTCGCCATTTCGATGAGCGTCCGGTTCTTCCTCTCAACAACTCCATTTTGTTGAGGTGTGTACGTAGCCGAGAACTCGTGTGAAATCCCTTCTTCGTCAAGAAAGGTGTCCACATTTGCGTTCTTGAACTCCGTTCCGTTGTCGCTGCGAACCTCTTGATCTTCACTTCAAACTGATTTTGGGCCTTCCTAGCGAAGTTTTTGAAGATCTTTTGGACCTGAGATTTATCATCAAGAAAGAACACCCACGTAAATCTTGAAAAATCATCAACTATAACTAGACCAAAAGAATTTCCACCGAGGCTTTTATAAGCGTTGGGACCAAAGAGATCCATGTGAAGTAGCTCAAGTGGCCTCCTTGTGGTCATGATGTTCTTCACGGGATGCCTTCCTCCAACCTGTTTACCTGCTTGACAAGCACTGCAAAGTCTATCCTTATCAAATATGACATCGTTAACACCAAGGATATGATTCCCTTTAATAAGCTTGTCAAGGTTTCTCATGCCAACGTGACCTAGTCGTCTATGCCATAACCAACCTTTTGAGGATTTAGCAATGAAGCAAGTTTTAGGTTGAGCCTTTTTAGTGAAATCAACAATGTATAGATCACCTCTACGTATGCCGGTAAAGACCATTTTATGATTGTCTCGACGAAACACTTGGCAATCTACTTCAGTAAATAGGACATTGAAACCGAAATCAGCAAGTCTAGATACTGAAAGTAAGTTGTAGCCAAGAGATTCAACGAGCATAACATTCTGTATGGAGCTATCATGTGATATGGCCACCTTACCGAGGCCAACCACCTTACCCTTTGAGTTGTCACCGAAAGTGACATACTTTCGAGGACTATCATTTTCAGCAAGCTCACGAAACATGTCTTTATCTCCGGTCATGTGATCGGTACATCCACTATCAAGGACCCATTCCTTTCCTCCTGCCATATATCCCCGAAGATTTTCCATAAGACCAAAATGTCTCATTGCATCATCAAGATCAAAGTCATCATCATCATCCTCATCATAGTATCCATGTTCAACATCGTCATGTGGTGGATCAATTCCTAGTGAGAGTGATTCATTAGTATGAGTTTGACAATAATCTTACTTATGAATTCTAGTAGCTTCGGAAATGATATCGCTAATAATTCCTACATTTCCTTTGGCACGCATAAGATTTGTAAGTTCTAATAGACGATCACCAAACATAGAATCAGTGGAATTCATCTTAGTCAAGGCAATAGACTTATGAAGAATTTCATCTAGATTTTTCAAAGAATAATCAGGAAATCGTTCCTCAAGAAATTTCCATATAGTGTAGGCACACTCAAGAGTAGGCAGTTTTACAATCAAGTTTCTAGGCAAGCCTCTAGTGATAAGATTAACAATTCTAGCATTCCTCATCATGTCAATAGACTCATCAAGGGTAGGATGCATAGGATCAACATAAGGTGCACAAGGACTAGCAATGTACTTGTTCAAATGATATTGATTGAAAATTACAAGCATCTCATTTTTCCACTCATGAAAATACTCTCCATCAAGTATAGGCACTCTATGTCTAAGACTCCCCAAAGTAGACTCATACATCTTCCTCCAATGGTGACTAAACCAAAGCATTGGAAACCTAGCTCTGATACCACTTGTAGGACCTTGAGAAGAGGTGTCTAGAGGGGGGGGGATTAGACACTAAGTACCAAAGTTGCAGTTTTTAGCAATTTTAAGTTTAAGTGGAGTTTAGGCACAAGTTTAACATTCACAACACATAGCAAGCAAGCATGCAAAGAGTATATGAGCAGCGGAAAGTAAAGCATGCAACTTGCAAGAATGAATGAAAAGGAGAAGGGTTTTGGAGGATTCAAACGCAATTGGAGACACGGATGTTTTTGGCGTGGTTCCGATAGGTGGTGCTATCGTACATCCACGTTGATGGAGACTTCAACCCACGAAGGGTAACGGTTGCGCGAGTCCACGGAGGGCTCCACCCATGAAGGGTCCACGAAGAAGCAACCTTGTCTATCCCACCATGGCCGTCGCCCACGAAGGACTTGCCTCACTAGCGGTAGATCTTCACGAAGTAGGCGATCTCCTTGCCCTTACAAACTCCTTGGTTCAACTCCACAATCTTTGTCGGAGGCTCCCAAGTGACACCTAGCCAATCTAGGAGACACCACTCTCCAAGAAGTAACAAATGGTGCGTTGATGATGAACTCCTTGCTCTTGTGCTTCAAATGATAGTCTCCCCAACACTCAACTCTCTCTCATAGGATTTGGATCTGGTGGAAAGAATATTTGAGTGGAAAGCAACTTGGGGAAGGCTAGAGATCAAGATTCATATGGTAGGAATGGAATATCTTGGCCTCAACACATGAGTAGGTGGTTCTCTCTCAGAACTGGTAAGTTGGAAGTGTAGGTTTGTTCTGATGGCTCTCTCCACGAATGAGGAGGAGGTGGAGGGGTATATATAGCCTCCACACAAAATCTAGCCGTTACACACAAGTTACCAATCTCGATGGGACCGAATCAACAAACTCGGTCAGACCGATTTAGTAAACCTAGTGACCGTTAGGATTTTCGGTGGGACCGAAATGCAACAAGGTAGGACCGATATGGTTATGGTTAGGGCATAACGTAATCTCAGTGAGACCGATTACACAAACTCGGTGAGACCGATTTTGGTAATTAGCTAACCAGAGAGTTGGTCAGGCAAACTCGATGGGACCGATTACTCAAACTCGGTGAGACCGATTTTGGTAATAAGTTAACCAGAGAGTTTGCATTGTAATCTCGGTAGTACCGATTACACAAACTCGGTGATACCGATTTTGGTAATGGACATACAGAGAGAGATTACAATCCCATCTTGGTGAAACCGAGATCCCTATCAGTGAGACCGATTTGCCTAGGGTTTGTGGCAGTGGCTATGACATCTGAACTCGGTGGCGCTGGATAGAAAGAATCGGTGTGACCGATTTTGGCTTTAGGTTTAGGTCATATGAGTGGAAGTGGGAAAGTAGTTGAGGGTTTTGGAGCATATCACTAAGCACTGTCGAGCAAGAAACTCATTAAGCAACACCTCATCCCTTCTTGATAGTATTGGCTTTTCCTATAGACTCAATGTGATCTTGGATCACTAAAATGTAAAATGAAGAGTCTTGAGCTTGAAGCTTTTGCCAATCCTTTGTCCTTAGCATCTTGAAGGAGTTACCACATCCTTTACTCCATGCCACTCCATTGTTGAACTTGTCTGAAATATACTAGATAAAAGTGTTAGTCCAACAAGAGATATGTTGACATTAATTACCAAAACCACCTAGGGAGCACCTGTGCTTTCATTAGGCGATATCCTTGCCCTTACAAACTCCTTGGTTCAACTCCACAATCTTGACGGAGGCTCCCAAGTGACACCTAACCAATCTAGGAGACACCACTCTCCAAAAGGTAATAGATGGTATGTTGATGATGAACTCCTTGCTCTTGTGCTTCAAATGATAGTCTCCCCAACACTCAACTCTCGCTCACAGGATTTGGATTTGGTGGAAAGAATATTTGAGTGGAAAGCAACTTGGGGAAGGCTAGAGATCAAGATTTATGTGGTAGGAATGGAATATCTTGACCTCAACACAAGTGTAGGTGGTTCTCTCTCAGAAAATGTATGTTGGAAGTGTAGGTATGTTCTGATGGCTCTCTCTATGAATGAAGAGTGGGTGGAGGAGTATATATAGCCTGCACACAAAATCTAACCGTTACACACAACTTACCAAACTCGGGGGGACCGAATCATGAAACTGGTCAGACCGATTTAGTTCATAATGTGACTGTTAGGCATTTCGGTGGGACCGACATGTCAACTCGGTGGGACCGATATCATTAGGGTTAGGGCATAACGTAATCTCGGTGAGACCGATTACACAAACTCGGTGAGACCAATGTTGGTAATAGAAAAACAGAGAGTTGGTCAGGCAAACTCGGTGGGACCGATTCGCTCATCTCGGTTGGACCGAAACGTTACGAAAGGGAAACTGAGAGTTTGCATTGCAATCTTGGTGGGACCGATCGCTTATCTCGGTTTGACCGGAACGTTACAAAGGGAAACAGAGAGATTACAATCCCATCTCGGTGAGACCGAGATCCCTATCGGTGAGACCGAAAAGACTAGGGTTTCTGGTAGTGGCTATGTCAACTGAACTCGGTGGCGCCGGATAGAAAGTTTCAGTGGGGCCGAGTTTGACTTTTGGTTTGGGACATATGTGGATGTGAGAAAGTGGTTGAGGGATTTGGAGCATATCACTAAGCACTTTGAGCAAGCAAGCCATTAAGCAACACATCATCCCCTCTTAATAGTATTGGCTTTCCTATGGACAAAATGTGATCTTGGATCACTAAAAGTAAAATGTAGAGTCTTGTGCTTTGATCTTGAGCTGATCCTTTGTCCTTTGAATCTTGAAGGGGTTCCACATCCTCTAGTCCGTGCCACTCCATTGTTGAACTTATCTGAAACATACTAGGTAAGAGTATTAGTCCAACAAGATATATGTTGACATTAATTACCAAAATCACCCAGGGAGCAATTGTGCTTTCAACGTATCGCAGAGTCCATTCAACCGTCTCGCTCGGAGGCTGGAAGGTGCTTGGAACAGATCAGGGAGCTGCTCCGAGCAGCAGGAGACCAGAACTCCGCCATGTCCCAGTCGTGGAACATAATTCATAGTCGATTAGTGAGAGCAGACACCGTTCAGTCGGCACACAGTCCTAGGTCACCTTTGCGGCGAGGAGATCGTGATCACCACCAAGATCGGCACCTAGGAAGAGCTCATAGAGATTATGATCGTGAGTACGCCCGCGACAACCACCGTCGAGTGCCTTCGCCCCTTCCGAGGGATGGGTCATACGCGCCCCGGCGGTATGATGATAGGTGACCATATGGAAATGACCGCAGAGTTCCAGTCGACCCCGGAGAACCTGGCTTCGATGCAAGGTTATTCCTTGTGCAAGGGTTGGTTGACCGGAATAGAGCATACAGAGAAGGGCTGGATAGAGACAGTCCCAGTGGAAGAAGGGTCCATGTTTCCGGCCCGGAGTGTTTCAGAAGAGCCATCAGGGCGGCTGAAATTCCTCACAACTTCAAATTTGCGATTCGCATCAGCAAGTTCACGGGAGAATCAAAGCTCGACACCTGGCTTGAAGTTTACCGAGTGGCTATACACATTGGAGGCGGCAGCGACGAGGTGACTATGAAGCACCTCCCTTTGATGCTTGAAGGTTCTGCCAGGGCCTGGGTGAATCAGCTGGTCCCTGGGAGCATTTTGAATTGGGATGAGTTGGCCCGAGTGTTTACCAGAACATTCGAAGGCACCTGCAAAAGAGATGCTGGTCTATCGAAGCTACAACATTGCGTGTAGAAACCGAATGAAACCTTGAGAGATTATATCTAGAGATGGATCTCTCTGCACCAGACAGTGGAAAATGTGTCGGATCACCAAGCAGTCTGTGCCTTTAAAGAAGGCGTTCATTACAGAGAGCTCAGTCTGAAATTTGGTCGGACCGGAGATATGTCTCTGACTCGGATGATGGAGATTGCCACAAAATATGCTAACGGTGAAGAGAAAGACCGAATACGGAGCGGCAAACATAAGTGAGTCGCCCAGGACACCGGAGGGGGAAATTCTAGTCGGAAGCATAAACGAAAGGCTGAGGCAGCCGGACCTGCCGAGGCAGCAGCGTTGAATCAAGGGAAGTTCAAAGGGAAGCCCAAGGGACCCTAGAATCCCAAGAAGGTAAAAGATCATGATGGAATTGATGTGATGGATTTGTCGTGTCATATTCTCACTAAGAAAGATGAAGAGGGGAATCTAATCCTCCCCAAGCATATCACTCGACAGTGTCGACTCCCGATTCAGAGCTTACAGAAGAAAGGTCAGTCTAGCGAGAAGGATAAAGATTCTAAGAAGGAAGAAGACAAAGAAGAGGAGGATGGTGGATATCCCAATGTTAATGCCACCTTGGTTATTTTTGCTGATCTTGAGAGCAGAAGTCGACTGAAAGTCATTAACAGAGAGGTGAACATGGTTGCCCCAGCAACACCAAAATATTTGAAGTGGTCAAAAACGCCTATTACATTCGACCAGTCCGATCACCCGACATGAGTTGCTACCCCTGGGTGGCAAGCGCTGGTGGTCGACCCAGTCGTTGGGGGCACCCGACTAACCAAGGTTCTGATGGATGGTGGCCGTGGCCTCAATATCCTGTACGCTGAGGCTCTCAAAGGAATGGGCATTCCAATGTCCAAGATCAGCGAGAGCAATATGAGGTTCCACGGAGTCATCCCAGGAAAGAAAGCCGAATCACTTGAGTAGTTTTTGGCAATGAGAAGAATTACCACAAAGAAAAGTTGACGTTTGAGGTTGTGGATTTCCAAAGTGCTTATCATGCCATTTTTGGCAGATCTGCCTATGCTAGCTTCATGGCTCGACCGTGTTATGTGTACCTGAAGATGAAGATGCCTGGCCCCAAATGCGTGATAACGCTCTCCGGCAAATGGAAAAGAGCATAGGATTGTCTTCAGGACGGTGCGAAGATAGCAGATGAGCAGATTGTATCTGTGGAGTTTCAAGAGTATCAGAAGACTGTAGATCCGAGTGATTTGCTGTGTGCCAAGAGACCTGCCTCGGAGTCCGCATTTTAGTCGGCCGGAGAGACCAAGCCAGTTCACAATCACCCAACCGATCCCAATGCTGCTCCGACCCATATCTCAATGACACTCGACAGCAAATAGGAAGAAGCGCTCATCGAGTTCCTCCGTGAGAATTGGGACATCTTCACATGGAAGCCATCTGACATGCCAGGTGTACCCAGGGGACTAGCTGAGCACCGTTTGCAAGTCAACCCAAAGGCAAAACCTGTTAAGGATCATCTTCATCGGTCCACCACGGAGAAGAGAAAGGCAATTGGCAAGGAGGTGGCTCGGCTTCTGGCCGCTGAGTTCATCCGCGAGATATACCACTCCGAGTGGCTCGCCAATGTCGTTCTAGTTCCCAAGAAAGACAAATCACTTCAAATGTGTATTGACTTCAAGCACATCAATCGGGCCTGCCCAAAAGATCATTTTCCTCTGCCCCGCATCGACCAGATAGTCGACTCAACTATGGGATGTGAGTGACTGTCCTTTTTGGATGCTTATTCCGGGTAGCATCAGATCCGACTGTACGGGCCCGATGAGATAAAGACAACTTTCGTCACCCCGTTCGGGTGTTTTTATTATGTTACTATGCCCTTTGGCCTCAAGAATGTTGGTGCCACATTCATGCACATGATTCAGAAGTGCCTGCTCACTCAAATCAGTCGGAATGTGGAAGCATACATGGATGACATAGTGGTTAAGTCATGCAAAGGTTCCGACCTGTTGACTGACCTTGCTGAAACCTTTGCCAATTTAAGAAGGTAAGATATCAAGCTAAATCCATCAAATTGCACATTCGGAGTTCCTGGCGGAAAGTTACTCGGTTTTCTTGTTTCCGAACGAGGAATCGACGTGAATCCAGAGAAGATTGGCACAATCCTCCGAATGAATCGCCCAGAGCGTGTGCATGATGTTCAGAAGCTTACTGGTTGTTTGGCTGCATTGAGTCAATTCATATCATGCCTCGGTGAAATGGCACTGCCTCTTTACCGACTGATGAAGAAGTCTGACAAGTTTGAGTGGAATGACGAAGCTGAAGCAGCGTTTAAAGAGCTCAAAGCCCTGCTTTCCACCCAGCCGGTGCTTGCTGCTCTCGTTAGTAAAGAGCCTTTGTTGCTTTACATCCCAGCCACAGGACAAGTTGTCAGCACAGTTGAGGGAGTCCCGGATTAAGGGGTCCTCGGACAGCCGGACTATATGCATGTGTCGGACTGTTGGGCTATGAAGATACTAAATAGAAGACTTCGTCCCGTGTCTAGATGGGACTCTCCTTTGCGTGGAAGGTAAGCTTGGCGATTCGGATATGTAGATTCCTTCTCTGTAACTGACTCTGTGTAACCCTAGCCCCCTCCGGTGTCTATATAAACCGGAGGGTTTAGTCTGTAGGGCAAGAACAATCATAATCATAGGCTAGCTTCTAGGGTTTAGCCTCTACGATCTCGTGGTAGATCAACTCTTGTAATACTCATGTCATCAAGATCAATCAAGCAGGAAGTAGGGTATTACCTCCATAGAGAGGGCCCAAACCTGGGTAAACATCGTGTCCCCAGCCTCCTGTTACCATTAGCCTTAGACGCACAGTTCGGGACCCCCTACACGAGATCCGCCGGTTTTGACACCGACATTGGTGCTTTCATTGAGAGTTCCACTGTGTCGTCATCATAAGGCTTGATGGCTGCTTCAATCATCTGCAACAATGCAGTCCAGGGTGAGATCTTTCTCCCTGGACAGATCTTCATATTCAGCGGCTTCGCACTACGGGCCAACTCGCTTGGCCGTCTGGAGCAGATCGATAGCTACACCCCCTAGCCATCAGGTCAGGTTTGGAAGGTTGAAATATACCGCCGACATCCGTGGAGACTTGATCTTTGACGGATTCGAGACCATAACAGCCGCACCCTGCCGCCACGATGAACATGACCTAAATCTGTCATCGGACTGTGTGCAAGAGATAGCGCCTGTAACCGCCCTGGCCCTAGATCCAGAATAGATTGCGCCATCCGAGGATGGGAGGCTAGACCCCGCCACGGAAACTGCAGAATCAACGGCGCTAGAGCCGAACACAAATCTGACCTCCGATAAGGCCTGTGTCATCGGATCTTCAGACTCATTTCCGTCCATAAGTTCCGAACCACGTATATCCGCGTCCATCGAATCTGGCTGGGTGCCGATCTTGGAGTTCAGCTCCGCGGACATTTTTCAACACTCCCCCCTAGGTGATGTGTTAAACTCATTGAAATCTCTCTCCTTCAAGGTTTTAAATAGCGAGCATTATGAACGCTATTGCGGCCGCTGTCGGTGTCAAAACTAGCGGATCTCGGGTAGGGGGTCCCGAAATGTGCGTCTAGGCGGATGGTAACAGGAGACAAGGGAGACGATGTTTTACCCAGGTTCAGGCCCTCTTGATGGAGGTAAAACCCTACATCCTGCTTGATTGATATTGATGATGTGGGTATTACAAGAGTAGATCTACCACGAGGTCAAGGAGGCTAAACCCTAGAAGGTAGCCTATGGTATGATTGTTGTTCGTCCTATGGACTAAAGCCATCCGGTTTATATAGACACCGGAGAGGGCTAGGGTTACACAGAGTCGGTTACAATGGTAGGAGATCTACATATCCGTATCGCCAAGCTTGCCTTCCACGCCAAGGAAAGTCCCATCCGGACACGGGACGAAGTCTTCAATCTTGTATCTTCATAGTCTTGGAGTCCGGCCGATGATGATAGTTTGGCTATCCGGACACCCCCTAGTCTAGGACTCCCTCAGTAGCCCCTGAACCAGGCTTCAATGACGACGAGTCCGGCGCGCATATTGTCTTCGGCATTGCAAGGCGGGTTCCTCCTCCGAATAATTTATAGAAGATTGTGAACACCAGGATAGTGTCCGGCTCTGCAAAATAAATTCCACATACCATCGTAGAGAGAATAATATTTACGCAAGTTCAATCTGCTGACGTATTTTGTGGCATGACGTCACACCACCACCAAGCCTTTAATCGAATTGTTTTTATTGTACCACCTCAGTGCGTTTAGCGAAGCGGTTTCCTTGGCACGTCTTGTCGAAGCAGAGATCGTGTTCCCCTTATTCCGGGATTCCCATCAATACGGACGTGGGTAACCCAACCATGCCATTGATTGCGGCGCTTGGGAGATAAGCGAGTTTTATCAGGCCGGTGGGGACGCATGGTTTCGTCCGCCCATATAAGGGGATAAAGATCCACCCCTTTACCTACGCCTTCTTCCTCCTTTGCTTATCCATCTCCGCAAACTCGAGCTCCAGCGCCCAAGTCCGCACATCTCACCTCAACCTTCTCCAACTATGTCCGGAGCAGGAGGCAAGTGGATGGCCTCCTCCATTATGGAGGGGCACATCGAGAAGCTGCACAGCGCTGGATATCTGTCCAGCAACATCGCGCACCGGCTCCCCGACGAGGGGGAGCTCATCCCCACCCCCAGGCCCCATGAGAGGGTAGTATTCCTTTCCCATTTCCTCCGTGGACTGGGCTTCCCACTCCATCCCTTTGTCCGGGGGCTCATGTTCTACTACGACCTGGATTTCCATGATCTGGCCCCGAATTTCATCCTCAACATCTCGGCATTTATCATCGTGTGTGAGGCCTTCCTCTGCATCCAGCCCCACTTCGGCTTGTGGCTCAAGACCTTCAGTGTCAAGCCGAAGGTTGTGAAGGGCAGCCAAGCGGAGTGCGGAGGCGCCATGGTGGGCAAGATGCCCAACGTTACTTGGCTTGAGGGAACCTTCATGGAAACCATTAAGGGGTGGCAATCGGGGTGGTTCTACATCACCGAGCCGCGTGACCCTGAATGGGCAGCGGCCCCCGAATTCAGATCTGGCATCCCCATACGGCTCACCTCCTGGAAAGAGAGTGGCCGGACATGGGGTGATTCGGAGGAGCTGACCGGACTCCAAGCCTGCATTCAAAAGCTAGTGAACAAGAAGCTCAAGCTTGTCAACATAGTCCAGGTCATGCTCATCCGCCGGATTCTCCCGTGCCAACAACGGGACTTCAATATGTGGGAGTTTGATTCGGCGCAGCACCAGACTTTGAGCAGGCTCTTTGACACTACGTACGAAGAGGCCTGGAGGGTGCTGTTTAAGGGCGCCGAGGCTCCCGCATCCGCTACCGAAGATCATGGATTCAGCTCGCAGCGTCCGGCTAGCAAGGTAAGCGATTTTACCCTTTACGGGACACTTGTTTTCCATAGTTTGACTCTATGCGGGATCTAAACTCCCTGTCCTTTGACAGGACTAGCTGAAGAAGGCCGAGCAGACTAACTGTCCGACCCCTTTGCCAGAAGACCAAGTGGACGCCCGCTTAACGGGGTTGCTGGTTCCGGCACCCCACGTGGTGCCGGAGAAGAAGGCCAAAAAGAAGGCCACGGGCACTCGAAAGAGTTCCCGTTTTCAGGTGTCATCGGACTTATCGTTCGGTGACTCCGAGGCGGACTCCTCCCACGAAAGCGAGGAGGAGAAGAAACAGGCCTCTCCCCCAGCGGGGGGAGGGAAGAAAAGAAGGCCTCCCCAACGAGGGAGGCCGAAGGGTCCAAGAAGGGAAGGACTCTTCCCCCGGACTGCTCTGCCAACGCCGGCGACAATGACGAGGATTGGCCTTCAAGGGCCAAGCCACTGGCGAGATCGTAAGTATCCGGACTCCCGAATAACTTCATGATTTTTCTTTTCGCCACATGGTGTCTTTCTAATGCCTCATACAACCCTGCAGTCTGCCCAAGGATGATCTTCCCGCTTCGTCGAGCGGGTCCTTGGGTGCGTCGGATATGGATTCCCTTCCGACCGCCTCCACCCCCCGTGATGCGAATGATGCCGAGGTGGGATCCCGGGAAGGGACTCGCTAGGAGGAGGAGGCCCCGGAGGTGCCGCAGGGCAACCTCCCAGACTTTGCACCGGACTCCGCACCGGAACCTATAGTGGCTCCGGAGTCCGGCGGGTGGCCCCTTCGTAAGAAGGGCAAGACCGTGACGCTGGCGGCCTCCGTCCAACCAGAGGCGCCGGATAGCTTGCTGGAGGCGCTCAACGGCGCTTCCATCAAAGAGCAACACCGCACCGTCATGAGTGCGGTGATTCAGAAGGTTCCGCTCGCCAAGAGCGGGCTGACCGAAGCCTGCAGCAGCCTTTTAACAGGCTTTGAGGTAAGAATTTTGATATATGTAAAATAGTACCGCATAGACAGTAGCCCCTGATGCTCGATTCGGTGTTCGGAAAGAAAAGCCGGACTGAGGATCTAAAAAGATATACGCAGGAGTCATAAAAAATATGTCAATATGGGATTGCAGGCTGTGCTGCTGACCTCTGCCGCACTGACTGCGGAGGTCAACACTTTGAAGCAAAGCCTCGAGCGGTCCGAGAACGAGCTCCATGCCAAGAAGCAGCTCGAGGACAAGGAAGGTGAGTAACACCTTATTAAAATTGTACCTTACAGAAAAGGATTTGGTTGCAAGAAGAGTGACAGGGATAACGTGGGTATTGGAGGGGCCACGAACGAGGTGGCGACCCTGAAGGAGGCGGTGTCCGCGGCCGAACATAATGCGGCCGCGGAGCGCACCGAGCGAGAGAAGCAGGAGGCGCGGGTGGCGGAGGTACAACAAGAGCTCCAGGCTCTCGTGAAAAAACATGAGAGTTTGGAGCGCGACTCGAAGACTCGAGAGTCCGAGCTTGCATTGGCTCTTGAGAGTGCCAAAGCCGCTAAGGCCGAAGCCTACAAGGCCCTCTAGGAAATCGAGGCGTTGAAGAAAATAGCAGTGGGTAAGGCATTTTTCATGCAAAGCAAGCATGTGAGTGTGAATTACCTATCACTTACCCGAATTCGGAGCTCTCCAGGAGCGTTCTAGATCTGCCCCGCAGCGTGTTCGATGCTGCCGCTTTCTATAGGGCCGAGGAGGGGAGCTCGATGGAGAAGGTCTTCTAGTCTCAGTATGCTGAGGACGGTCATCCGGTGCCCCTTAGCGACCAGCTGAAGCAGCTGGTCGAGCTCCACAAGGTGGCCGAACAGGCCATGAAGGGCCTCATAGTTCAGCTGTGGCCCAAGGAGGCGATGCCTGGGAGCTACTTCGGCCTGGTGCGGCGCCTTGTGGATGTGTGTCCATGGGTTGAAGTTATCAAGCACTCCGCCTGTATTGAAGGTGCCCGTCAGGCCCTTGCCCGCGCAAAGGTGCAATGGGGCAAGATGGATGCTGAGAAGCTTGTGACAGACGCACCACCGCCGGACAAGGAGTATCGCATGCCCGAGATGTATTATAAGAGTGTCCTGAAGGGTGCCCGCATTATTGCGGGCGAGTGCTCCAAAGATGTAATATTTGAGTAGACTCGCATTTTGTTATCCTGTGCGCTGAAAACTTTGTTCATATGCGCTAAGCAACGCTTGTTAATTTAAAATATTACCTTCTGTGCGGCTGTTTATCAAATCTAAGAGATGGCAAGTCGTCGGCTTCAGCCCCCATGCCACGAGTGCTGGGGTGTTCGGGATAAATTTGAGCACTCTTGTTCCCATTTTTGGGTCCATCTAGGAAGGAGCTCAACGCAACGAACGAGGCAACCGGACTTATAATGCTTGAACACTCTCACTTAGCCATAGAATTCTATAATTTTAAATTTCGGCGAAGCCCCTAGTGTTCGAAAGGCCGAATTTGGGGCGCTATCCACACCTGGGCCGGACAAAGCCGGTTCCTCGCTCTAAGCGGCATAAGTCTTTAGGGACTCGAAAAAAACCTCTCGAACAGCGACCGACTCTCGCCTCATCATGACGGTCAGTTTTAGCTTTCTCCACTGAGGCACTTGCTCAGCTCAACTGGGGCGCAATCGCAGTGGTTCTCCCAGTGCTACCTTAGCCGATACAACGGAACGTAAGGTACCAAAACATGGGAGCCGGGCAAACCCAACTATTGACCCAAGACATGATCCGGAGCCGATGCATATAATGCTATAAGTTTGGGGTGCCGCACTTGTGAAAGTGTTCGGACTTATCACACCATGATGTGGGAAACATAAGCCCCTGGTGTATTTAGCCGTACCAAAGTGTACGGATGCAACATGTCATAAATGAACATATGTATAAGAAAGAAATGCAATTATAAGCAAAAAGGTGTTGCATTGTTTATTCAAGAAATACTGCCGTGAATGCAAAACGATACAAATAGTGCGATAAGTATGAAACATGTCCCCCTCCAGGGGTAGGCTGCAGAATGGTGTATAAAACAGATTTAATGCTCGTAATGGAGACCACCTGGATATTCGTCGTAGCCTTTCTCCTTCCCTGGCTGTTGCATCGTGAGTTTGGCAGGTCTACTGCCAGACAGGGCCTTCGATGAACGGAGTCCTGTGGGTAAAAAAAAAAGAAAATGAGAAAAAAAAGAACGACACACATGAGAGCCCCTGGTGTGGTTAAGCTGCATTCTAGGCCTATCGTGGTCGTGCCCCTCCCCCTATGCCCATGGTATCTCCAGAGCGTAATGATGTACGCGAAGGACCAGTCTTGCAATTTTGCAGGGGCTGGGGTTGGGGCCGCATTGCTACGCATGCTCGGAACGTGCCAGGTGGTCTTGTTGTAGGTTACTCCGGGCGCGTTTAGCCGTGTCCGGTCACTTAACGGCCGGACTCGAGAATTGCCTTAAGAGGCCGCACTGTACTTCTGTCGCGAGAGCCGCTGTATGTTCCTCCGTTCGGAGAGAGCATTCAGTGTTTCCGTTGACCGTGATGACTCCTCGAGGGCCTGGCATCTTGAGCTTGAGGTATGCGTGGTGCGGCACCGCGTTGAACTTTGCAAATGCGGTACGTCCGAGTAGAGCATGATAGCCGCTGCGGAACGGAACTATGTCGAAGATTAACTCCTCGCTTCGGAAGTTATCCGGGGATCCGAAGACCACTTCCAGTGTAACTGAGCCTGTACAATTGGCCTCTACACCTGGTATGACGCCTTTAAAGGTCGTCTTTGTGGGTTTAATCCTTGAGGGGTCTATGCCCATTTTGCACACTGTATCCTGATAAAGCAGGTTCAGGCTGCTGCCACCATCCATCAGGACTCTGGTGAGGTGAAATCCATCGACGATTGGGTCTAAAACCAATGCGGCAAATCCGCCGTGGCGGATGCTAGTGGGGTGGTCCCTTCGATCAAAAGTGATCGGGCAGGAGGACCATGGGTTGAACTTCGAGGCGACTGGCTCCATCGCGTATACATCCCTGAGTGCACGCTTCCGCTCCCTTTTGGGTATGTGGGTTGCGTATATCATGTTCACCGTCCGCACTTGTGGGGGGAAACCCTTCTGTCCTCTATTGTTCGGCGGTCGGGTCTCTTCCTCGTCATCGCTATGCAGCCCCTTGTCGTTGTTTTCAGCAATTAGCTTGCCTGCTTGCTTGAATACCCAACAGTCCATGTTGGTGTGGTTAGCTGGCTTTTCGGGGGTGCCGTGTATCTGGCACGAGCGATCGAGTATTCGGTCCAAATTGGACGGACCCGGAGTAGTTCTTTTGAATGGCTCTTTCCACTGACTGGGTTTGGAACCTCTGAATCCGGCATTGACTGTCGTATCCTCATTATTGTCGCCGTTAATGTGCCGTTTGTTCTTGTTGCGATGCGACCTGCCATTGCGGTCCTTGATATCCGGACTGCCAGAAATTTTGCTGAGGTTGTTGCTGCGGGCTAGCCAGCTGTCCTCTCCCGCATAGAAGCGGGTCATGAGTGATGTGAGGGCTGCCATGGATTTCGGCTTTTCCTGTCCCAGGTGTCGGGCAAGCCACTCGTCGCGGATGTTATGTTTGAAGGCCGCGAGGGCCTCCGCATCCGGACAGTCGACGATTTGATTTTTCTTAGTTAAGAATCGTGTCCAGAATTGTCTGGCCGATTCGTCTGGCTGCTGAATTATATGGCTTAGGTCGTCAGCGTCTGGTGGTCGCACATACGTGCCCTTAAAGTTATCACGGAATGCGGCTTCCAGGTCCTCCCAACACCCAATTGATTCTGCTGGCAAGCTGTTAAGCCAATGCCGAGCTGGTCCTTTAAGCTTGAGTGGGAGGTATTTGATGGCGTGGAGATCATCACCGCGAGCCATGTGGATATGAAGGAGATAGTCTTCGATCCAAACCGCGGGGTCTATTGTGCCATCATAAGATTCAATATTCACAGGTTTAAACCCTTAGGGGATTTGATGATCCATTACTTCATCTGTGAAGCATAGTGGGTGTGCGGCGCCTCTGTATTGGGCTATATCACGACGAAGCTCAAAAGAGCTTTGTCTACTGTGTTCGGCCCGGCCGGACTTGCTGTGTCCAGCGCGACGGTTGTCGTCACGTATCATGGGGCGCCCACGCGATCCGTAGATCGATCTTCATTGTCTTGCCTTATCCTCCAATATATCTCGCAAGTCTAGAGCGTTCCCCTGTGGCCTTGTGCTTTTCGAGCGATGCCGGGGTACGGTTCTAGTGGGGGGCCTAGAGGCCTCTCTGTCGTGGCCACGGGGTGGTCGGTCAGCCGTATTGTGCGCTGGTGATGCAAGTTTATATGCCTCCTCCTCTAATCGGGGGAGCATCTTGTGTTTGGGGTAGCTTTTGGAGGGGCGTTCGAGCTCATGCTCTTCGGCCGCAAGGACTTCAGTCCATTTGTCGGCTAGCAGATCTTGATCAGCTCTAAGCTATTGCTGCTTTTTCTTGAGGCTGTTTGCCATGGCCATAAGCCTGCGTTTAAAACGCTCTTGTTCGACGGGATCCTCAGGCACGACAAATTCGTCGTCGTCGAGGCTTGCCTCGTCTCCATAGGGAGGCATGTAATTATCATCCTATATCTCTTCGTCTGCCGCTCTCTCAAGAGGGATGGCTTCTCCATCCTCCTGTGCTGAATCTTGCTGGAGGGGGTTGTCTTCGGCACTGTCTGGGGTATTATTATCTCCGGTGCCGGAATCTCCATTCTTGCTGTAGCGGGATTTAGAGCAGCGCCGCTGACGCCGGCGCTTGGGCTGTTTCTTGGAGGGGTCATCCTCTGCTGTTCCTTCGCCATTCCCATCCTTTGGGATATCCACCATGTATATGTCATATGATGAGGTGGCTTTCTAGTGCCCAGTAGGCGCTGGTTCTTGGTCGTCTCCGGCATCGCCGTCCATACCGTCGATGTCTTTGGAGTCGAAGTCTAGCATGTCGGTTAGATCCTCAACAGTGGCTACTAAGTGGGTGGTGGGTGGGCTTTGAATTTCTTCGTTGTCCGCATCCCAACCGTCCTGACCGCAGTCCGACCAGGGCTCTCCTGATAATGAGAGATATTTTAGCGAACTCAAGATGTCGCCGAAAGGTGCGTGTTGAAAGATGTCCGCAGCGGTGAACTCCATGATCGGCGCCCAATCGGATTCGATTGGAGGGGTCGCGGGAGGTTCGGAGTCCGGCGAGGAGTCTGGCACCTCGGAGTCACGAGCTTCACAAGGGACAAGGCCAGTATTCGGCTCCATCACCGTAGAGGTTGCAGCCCCCGAGGCGTTGTCTAGCCACCCGTCCTCGATCTGCGCAGCCGGCTCCGAATCGAGGGTCAGAGCGGGATCATGTGCAGCCTCCAGGGCACTGTCCGGCTGCAGAGCTAAATCATGCCCATCGTGACAGTGCGGCACGCTCGGCTGTGGCTCGAATCCATCGAAGATCAAGTCTCCGCGAATGTCAGCCGTGAAGTTCAAACTTCCAAATCTGACCTGACAGCCAGGGGCGTAGCTTTCAATCTGCTCCAGCTGGCCAAGCGAATTGGCCCGCAGTGCAAAGCCGCCGAATACGAAGATCTGTCCGGGGAGAAAAGTCTCACCCTGGACTGCGTCGTTGTTGATGATCGAAGAAGCCATTGAGCCTATCGGTGATGACACGGAGGAACACTCAATGAAAGCACCAATGTCGGTGTCAAAACCGGCGGATCTCGGGTAGGGGGTCCCGAACTGTGCGTCTAGGCAGATGGTAACAGGAGACAAGGGACACGATATTTTACCCAGGTTCGGGCCCTCTTGATGGAGCTAAAACCGTACGTCCTGCTTGATTGATATTGATGATGTGGGTATTACAAGAGTAGATCTACCACGAGATCAAGGAGGCTAAACCCTAGAAGCTAGCCTATGGTATGATTGTTGTTCGTCCTATGGACTAAAGTCACCCGGTTTATATAGACACCGGAGAGGGCTAGGGTTACGCAGAGTCGGTTACAATGGTAGGAGATCTACATATCCGTATCGCCAAGCTTGCCTTCCACGCCAAGGAAAGTCCCATCTGGACATGGGACAAAGTCTTCAATCTTGTATCTTCATAGTCTTGGAGTCCGGCCGGTGATGATAGTTCGGCTATCCGGACACCCCCTAGTCCAGGACTCCCTTAGCCGCTATTGTAGTAGCGTGTCCTATCTGCTACAAGTCAAACGATGTGCTAGGGAATAGCGTGTTTGGCATGATGCGGCCGCTATAGCGGCTATCAGAGTGCAATAGCGTGCATTTAGATAGCGTTGGTTGCGGTCATAGCGGACTTGTACCTAGTATGAATTTGAGACGCGCACTGAACCGGCCAGCCCTAACCCTAAATCAACACACTCCTCTCGTTCCCCAGTGGCTGGTGGCTGGCGGCTCCCCAGCGGCTGCATAGCCCCTGCTCCCCAGCGGCAGCAAACGCCGGAGGCCGGATGGAGAGGCTGGCCGGACGGCTGATGGCTCAACCCCCATAGCCCCTGCTCCAATCCCGTTCGTTGAGGCCGCACCCGCAGGGCGGCCACTTCCTGCTCCTACTCGACGCACTTCCCTGGGTCGGACGAGGGGCCATCTACGACGATGGCGACGGGCCAACAGAGGGAGTCCCCTTCCTTCTCGATGCAGAACCGCAGTAGGACGGTGACCAGCGACGAGGCAGTCCTCTTCCTGCTCGACGCCGTACTGCTCATGCTCTTCTCCTTCCGACTGCTCTGCTCCTTCCTGCTCTGTCCGACTGCTCTGCTTTGCTCCGGCTGCTCTGCTCTGCTCCAATCGGGCATCTCTCACCACGGTTCATCACTTCAAAGAGTCAAGGTATTGTATTTTCTCTGCTTTTCATATACACAGATCGATGCATAGTTTAGTACCTAGATGAAATGGGGGGAGTTGGGAGCTTAGAGCATATATAAGTATAGAATAGTACATCAGTAATAGTCAATGTTTTTTGTTTGTACATAGGCCACTGCTCACTGCGGCACTGACCACTTAGTTACTAGTTACTAGTTCGGCTAGAACAAGTACTGAAGCACCAGATGCATAAAGTTTAGTCTGGTACTAATAAATTAGCACAATAGTACTATACTAAGTACAGTCTCTGCATTTTATCTGTAGTATTAGATTTTTATTTATAAATTCAGTTTATAGTGATACACTTGCACAGGTTTGTAATTCAACAAATCAACTATCTACACTGGTAATTCAGTCAAATTAATAGCTTATGTTTCTTTCTTTTCCTGCAGTTGTAGGCTACTAGCACAATGTCTTCAGCCGGATCAGGGGCTTCGTCTGCAGCCGCAATCACAACTGGAAGAACGAGAAAAGATGTAGCATGGGAGCATGCTTTACCAATTATTGATGAGTTTAGGACCAAGAACAGAGTTGGGTGCAAATATTTCTTGAACTTTTATAATGGTGGCATTACAAGATTTAAGAAGCACTTGGCTGGACTGAGAAAGGACTGTGTACCTTGCACGCAGGTTCCTGATCATGTTAGAGAGCAAATGAGTGCCTTGATATCTGAGAATGATAAAAAGAAGGATAAATCACTATATAAAATGTTGGCGCTACGAGAGGAGGTTAGAGGGATGTATGATCACGGTGGGAATGAGGATGAAGATTGCGAAATTGTTGAGTTTTCTCCTGCAGCAAGTGGAAGCTCTCAACTTCCTAAGAAGCCTCTGATCAAGGGTCCAATGGACAGGCATCGTGGATGGCCAGGAATAGGGAAACAAACAATGGTGAATGCTCATTACAAGATCAAAGAAGCAAAGACAACTTATGATTATATCTGCGAGTTCTTCATTGAGGGTGCCCTTGCACATAATGTTGCTAGTCTTAAATCATTTACTCGAATAGTGGAAGCAATTGGACAATTTGGTCCAGGATTGAAGCCACCTACACATTATCAGCTTGCCAATCCTTTGTTGAAGATACAAGTTAGCAAGGTAGATGAAATGTTGAAGGTCCAAAAGGAGGCATGGGTTTCTATTGGATGCTCTATAATGACTGATGCTTGGACAGATCACCGTGGAAGGAGCTTAATGAATTTGGTTGCCCATTCTTCCAGAGGCGTGTGTTTCCTCGGTGCCATTGAAGCTTCAATGGAGGTTCACGATGCCAAGTTCATCTTCAGCTTGGCCATGTCTTGCATTTCTGAAATTGGTGCCGAAAAGATTGTTCAACTAGTCACGGACAATGCAAGTAACAATATTGCAGTAGCCAAGTTACTTAAGCAGAAGCATCCTCAAATATTCTGGACCTCATGTGCAGCCCACACAATCAACCTAATGCTCCAAGACATTGGAAATATACCCATAGTCAGCTCAACAATTACCAATGGTAAGACCGTCACAAATTTCTTTTATGCACACACTAGATTGTTGGCTATTCTTCGCAAGTATGCCGAAGGTGATTTAGTCAGAGCTAGTGCTACTCGATTTGCAAGTCACTACTTGAACTTGAAGAGTTTGTATGGAAAGAGGAAGCAGCTAAAGCTAATGTTTGCATCAAATGATTGGGCTGGCAGTAGTTATGCTAAGAAGTCATTGGGCAAATGTGTGTACAAGCTCGTAATGGACAATAAGTTTTGGGCCAAGATAAACCTGCTAGTGAATTATTTTGAGCCACTTGCCAATGTGCTTAGGCGGGTTGATGGAGACACTCCAGCCATGGGGTTCTTATATGGTGATCTTCTCCAAGCAAAGCAGGAAATAGCAGTTTGGTTCAACCATGTTGAGAAAAAATATGGTCCTATTTGGGAGATCATAGATAGAAGGTGGGATAACAAGACGAAAACAGCATTGCACAAAGCTGGTTATTTGTTGAACCCTTTCTTCTACTATGATAGACAGAGTGAAATGGCTGAAGAAGATTTCATGGAAGCAGTGATAGAGTGTGCATCTGTTATGTACAAAAATAACACAGAGGTGCAAGACAATATTGTCTCCCAGCTTAGTTATTACACCAAAGCCATAGATTCATTTGGAACTGAGATGGCCATTAGACTACACAAAGTAGCAACTATCACTCCTGGTAAGAATGCTAGAACTTGTGAGAATCTTACTTGAATGTTGCTACCTGGTAGTGATGTACTTATTTATTTGTTTGACTTGCTTGTTTGCAGCAAGATGGTGGACCGTGCCTGGAACTTCTGCAAAGGACTTGAAGAAGATGGCTATTAGAATCTTGAGCTTAACTTGTAGTTCTTTGGCATGTGAAAGAAATTGGTCTGCATTTGAGAGGGTAATAAATCCCCAATTAAGTTATTCCTCAATTGCTTAGTTTCTTACCATTTTTTGTTTGCATCTTGTGAATTACTAAATGGCATGTACTATTGTATTTGTGTTTTAGGTACATTCAAAGAAGAGGACCAGACTAGGCCAGAAGAAGTTGAATAACCTTGTTTATGTGATGTTCAACAAGAGGCTGGACTCGAAGTACTCCGAGAGGGAAAGGGACCCACTGCTTGCAAAATACATTGAAGATGAGCCACCAAATGAGTGGATGTTGGATGAAGAGCTATCTGAAGATGAAGCTGAAATTGACATCAATTCAAAGGGGAAACAAAAACCTGTAGCTTCAAGAACTAGAGGTAAAAGAGCTCGTACAATTCAAGATGTTGAAGATGAGGAGGAAGTGGCAGAAGAAGAGGAGATGTAAGAAGAGGATGAGAACCAAGAAGTTGAGGAAGACAATGATGAAGACCAAGAAGTCTTCGATCTGACTGGAGAAGATGAAGAGGATGGTGAATGACTTGTGCATCTTGCTTCTTGCATGACCAGACTTGAATCTGTTTTATTTTGCGTGATGGTCGTGGCCTAACGGTGTCATGCACTCTTGTTGTCACTTGTCAACTTTATTCATGTGTTATCAGGTCATGTTTTTAATTCTGTGAATCTGTGATGGATCATGGATGGATGGTAATCAGGTCATGGTTTGATGGATGTAGATTACAAAGTCTGAACTTATTTATTTGATGATGAGTGCCTATGAACCGAATATGTTGGTGGTTCTTTGATATCATGATATGGTTGGCTGGTTGCATAATTCTATGATGGATTTGTTTGCATGGTTACTACTTACATGGTTGAATACTTCCTGATGGACCAATTGTTCAATTCAAGTATCATATTATTTTCAACTGATTAGAAATATACATAATAATATCTAATTTGCAAGTGGTTTTACAAATCCGATATGCGGACATAGCGTCCGCAATATCACCCGCTATCCGTATTCCGCTATGCCGACCTCAATCCGCTATCACCCCGCTATCCGCTATTTAAAATCATGCTCTCCTTGTCAGGGGTTCTTGGCCGAACTATGTCCGGCTTGAGTGGGAAGCATACGACGAAGAACTTCGTTACCCACCCACCACCCACTTGATAGCCACTATTGACAACTTAACCGACGTGCTTGATTTCGATTCCGAAGACATAGACGGTATGGACGACGATGTAGGAGAAGAACAGGAACCACCGCCCACAGGGCGCTGGACAGCCACCTCCTCATATGACATATACATGGTGGATACACCCAAAAAGACAATGGCGATGACAAAAAGGATCCAATTGAGGATAAGCCTCTTAAGAAGCAGCCGAATCACCGACGTCAGCGGTGCCGCTCTAACCACGCCATGGTAAAAATAGCAATACCGGCACAAGAGACAATAGCACTCCGGACGATGCCCAAGACAACGACGACCCCGCCCAGCCGAATTTCGAACAGGCCGAACGGGAAGACGGGCGAGCCAGCCCTGATGAACAGGCCATGAATGAAGACTTGAAGGACAGTAATTACATGCCTCTCTCCGAGGATGAGGTGAGCCTCGGCGATGAAGAATTTCTCGTGCCTGAGGATCCCGTGGAGCAGGAGCGCTTTAAACGCCGGCTTATAGCCACTACAAAGAGCCTGAAGAAGAAGAAGCAGCAGCTTTAAGCTGATCAAGATCTGCTCACTGATAGATGGACTAAGGTCTTGGCAGCCGAGGAATATGGACTCGAACGCCCAACCAAAAGTTACCCGAAGCACAAATTGCTACCTCACTTCGACGACGAGGCACTGGAGCCAGCACTACCAGCGCATGATGCGGCTGATCGACCACCTCGCGACCAAGATAAAATGGCAACTCAGCCCGAACACCAGCCCGCACTACCTCGCCGAACAAATAGAAACACAACAGCTCGGAGATACACACATGACCTGCGATACGACTTGGAGAATAGAGCAGGCCAGACCAGATCGATCTTTGGATCGCGGGGGTGCATCCCAATATGCGATGACGGCCACTACACCGGATATAACAAACACAAAACTGTCCGAGCCGAATATCGCAGACCAGCTTCCTCTGAGCTGCGTTACAATGTAGGCCGGCATAGAGGCTCCGCACACCCCCTATGCTTCACTGATGAAGTAATGGAACATGAACTCCTAGAAGGGTTTAAACCCGTAAATATTGATTCATATGATGGGACAACAGATCCCGCGGTATGGATTGAGGACTTCCTTCTCCGTATACATATGGCCCGCGGTGATGATCTCCATGCCATCAAATATCTCCCGCTAAAACTCAAAGGACCAACTCGGCACTGGTTGAACAGTCTGCTCGAAAACTTTATTTGCAGTTGGGAGAACTTGGAAGATGCATTCCTTGAAAACTTCCAAGGCACCTATGTCCGACCTCTAGATGCCGATGACTTAAGTCATATAATATAACAGCCCGTAGAGTCAGCCAGGAAATTTTGGACTCGGTTCTTTACCAAAAAGAACTAGATCGTCGACTGTCCGGATGCTGAAGCCCTAGCGGCCTTTAAGCATAACATCCGTGATAAATGGCTCACTCGACACCTCGGACAAGAGAAGTCTAAGTCCATGGCAGCCCTTACAACGCTCATGATCCGCTTTTGTGTGGGCGAGGATAGCTGGCTAGCTCATAGCAACAACACCTCATGTAAGCCTGGCACTTCTGAAGCCAGAGATAGCAATGGCAAGCCCCGACGCAACAGACACAAGCGTCGAAATAATGGCGACAATGACGAAGACACGGCCGTCAATGCCGGATTCAGTGGCTCCAATGCCGGTCAGCGAAAGAAGCCATTTAAGAGAAACAATCTGGGCCTGTCCAGTTTGGATAACATACTCGATCGTCCGTGTCAAATCCACGGCACCCCCGATAAACCAGCCAATCATATCAACAGAGAATGTTGGGTCTTTAAACAGGATGGCAAGTTAAATGCTGAAAACAAGGAAAAGGGGTCGCAAAGCAACGACGAGGAGGAGCCCCGGCCACCGAACACAGGGGGACAGAAGAAGTTTCCTCCCCAAGTCCAAACGGTGAACATGATATATGCTACTCATATCCCCAAAAGGGAGTGGAAGCGCGCGCTAAGGGACGTCTACACGATGGAGCCACTCGCCCCAAAATACAACCCGTGGTCCTCCTGTTTGATCACTTTTGATTGAAGGGACCATCCGACCAGCATCCGTCACGGCGGTTCAGCCGCACTAGTGCTCGACCCTATAATCGATGGATTCCACCTTACACGAGTCCTTACGGACGGTGGAAGTAGCCTGAACCTGCTCTATCAGGATACGCGCAAAATGGGTATCGATTCCTCATGGATCAAACCCACAAAAACCACCTTTAAAGGTGTCATACCAGGTGTGGAGGCCTGTAGCACGGTCTCAATCACACTAGAAGTGGTCTTCAGATCCCCGGATAACTTCCGAAGCGAAGAATTGATCTTCGATATCATCCCTTTTCGTAGTGGTTATCACGCACTGCTCGGACGAACCGCATTCGCTCGATTCAATGCAGTGCCGCACTACACCTACCTCAAGCTCAAGATGCCCGGACCACGCGGTGTCATAACGGTCAACGGAAATACGGAACGCTCCTTCCGTACTAAGGAATAGACCGCAGCCCTTGCAGTAGAAGTATAGAGTAGCCTTCTTAGGCAGAACCTCAATTTGGCAATAAAGCCCCCGAACACCGTCAAGCGTGTCCGAACTACTCTACAGCAGGACTGTCCAACCCGTCTACAGCTCGACTAGCAATTCGGCCTCTGTCCTAGGCTCAATCAAGTGGCGACATTCATGCCGCGCGTACATAATTATGCACTCAAAATACCATGGGCATAGATGGAGGCACAGCCAGACCAGGGTTCACAATATGGTTCAACCGCTCCTGGACCTGCATAATTTCACTATTCCATTTTCTTTTCAGGTTTCTTTCTTTTGGCCTCATGTCCGGACAACCTGATCATCGAACCTATCAAGGGACGTCTACACCAAGAAGGCAAAAGGCTTAAACGTACAAGGGAATTCACAGGGGGTCTCTGCTAACGATCGTTATACCTATCTTAAAACCTGCACGCAGCCTGCCCTTGGTCATGGCATGTTAAATAGCCTTATTGCTTATAGCATTATTTGTACAAGTACGCCTTGGCGTACTAATTAAGTTACAAGGGAAAATAACCCGCGGCTCCATATTTACAGCGGAAGCTTATTAATTAATTTTTTTTCTTTTCTTTATATATCATTTGCACCCGTACACTCTGGTACAACTTAATTTGTCAGGGGCTTCATTATGCCCCATAACAAGGCAAGAAAGTTCAAACACTTTTATGGTAGTTCGGCACCCCGAATTGTAGCATTATATGCATCGGCTCCGAATCATTTCTTGGGTCAATAGTTGGGTTGCCCGGCTCCTGTGCTTGCTACCCTACGTTCCGCTATATCGGCTAGGGTAGTAAAGGGAGAACTATTGCGTGTGTCCTGGTTATTCCAGATGAGCACCTCAGTAGAGAAAGCTGAAAACCGACTGTCATGATGCGGCGAGAGACGGTCAGCTGTTCGAGAGGTTACAAATCTTTAGCAATTTTTTCCGCATCATGCGATGAATCGGTTTTTATCTGATTAAGCGTATATAGCTCCCCAAGTTTGGTCTTCCGAACACCAGGGGCTATGCCTAAGTTTGTCTCGTCAAACTCCTATGGCTAAGTGAGAATGATAAAGCGGAATAGTCCAATTTCCTGGTTCGTTGCGCTGAACACCTCCTTAAAGGACCAAAACCTTGGATAAAGAGTGTTTAGATTCATCCCGAACACCCCCGTACTACCTACGTGGGGGCAGAAGCCGACTGGCATTTCTCAGATTTATTAAAACCGCCGCACAGGAGGTGTAGTTTTAAACAAACTTTACACTACATAACTGAACTGTTTTATATTACAGGACAGGATAAACATGAGTGTATTCATGGGAATATGATATCCTTAGCACATTGCTCCACCACAAGGCGGGACCCCTCCATGACACTATCATAATACAATTCGGGCTTGCGGTGCTCCTTGCCTTCGGGCGGTCCTTCGGTCGTCAACTTCGTGGCATCCATCTTCGCCTAGTGCATCTTGACGCGGGCGAAGGCCATTCGTGCACCTTCAATGCAGATAGACAGTTTAATGGCATCAAGACAAGGACATGCACTAACTAGCCGCTTCATGAGCCTGAAGTAGCTGCTAGGAATAGCTTCGGCAGGCCATAGCCGGATTATCAAATCCTTCATGGCTAGTTCGGCCGCCTTATGCAGCTCGACCAGTTGCTTCAGCTGGTCGCTAAAGGGCACTGGAGGTTCTGACGCAAGGTATTGCGACCAGAACAGCTTCTCCATAGAGCTTCCCTCTTCAGCTCAATAGAATTCTGCAGCATCTGATATGCTGCACGGAAGATCTGCAAATGCCCCTGGAGAGCTCCAAATCCGGGTCAGTAAAAGGAACCTTTCCCTCACATATTTGCTCTGCATTCTAAAAGCCTTACCCGCCGCGATTTTCTTGGCTGCCTGGATTTCCTAGAGGGCGCCCTGGGCTTCGGCTCGGGCATCTTGTGCACTCTGGCGGGCCTTCTCAAGTTTGGACTCTTACTCCTTAAGATCATGCTCCAAGGACTCACATCTTTTGACGACGTCCTAGAACTCTTGCTGGACCACCTTGACCCGGGCTTCATGCTTTTCGCATGCGGCCCGCTCCTTGGATGCCTTGTCCTCGGCCTCAGCTAGCGCCTTTGTGAGGGCCGTTACTTCAGTGACAGCCCCTAGTAAATATAAATGACACTTTAAGTCAGAACAAAATGTTCGCCGTATCTGAATTCTGATACAAATTAATGCATACCTTCGCTTTATCTACTCCTTTATGTGGTCGAGCTCTTCCTTGGCCCGCTCCAGATTCTGCTTTAGTCAAGAGACTTCCGTAGTATGAGCGGATGCAGCTAGCAACGATGCCTATTTGTTCACATAAACATTTTAAATTAGTCTACTATATCCGGTTTTTCTTTTCGAACACCGGACAGAGCATCATGGGATACTACCTATACTGTGACATTCCTTTTAAGTTGTGTGGCTTACCTCGAAGCTTGTTAGAAGGCTCGTACACGCTTCGGTCAATCCGCTTTTTGCAGACTGAATCCTCTCAATCACCACACCCATGAGGGTGCGGTGTTCTTCCACAATGGAAGCGCCTCGCAGCGCTTCCCGCAAATTGTCCGGCGCCTCTGGATGGACGGAGGCCACCGGTGGAATAGGCACACCCTCTTCATTCAAGGGTTGCTGGCCTGATTCCGGAGCCACGTGGATCTCCAGAATAGTATTCGGCTGGGGGCCAGATTGAAAGTAGCCCCCACTGTCAGTCTCTGTGGGGATTTGTTGCCCCATATGTTCTGCGGGCGTGGTTCCACCTTCCGGCACCACCGGGACGGTCTCCTGAGCCTCTTCCTGGCCCGGGATTCTTTGAGACAACACCTCGGTGTTGGTCGCGGCCTTGGAGGAGGGGTTCATTGGAAGGGACCCGCTATCCGTCGCCGACGGGTCCAGCGATCCCTCCGAAGAAGAGGATAGCTCAATGTTGGACCGATCCGGACTGCAAGTGCATGACCCCGCACGTTAAAAAACAATACAGTAAAAAGGCCGGATACATTATTGTGTTCAGGTACTTATGATTTATCCTGGGGCTTGACCCTGGGCGCCCATTCCTGGCTGCTGTCAGTAGCTGTCACACCCTAGCTAGTTCATGCATTAGAGTGTTGCATCATGTTTATTCTTTCATCAGAAACCTGAAATGGGGATGACAGAACCCACAGCCCCCTCTGAAACCAACTAGGGTTTACTAAAAACTTTTTCAATGAACCTGAAATGCCCTTCTAAAATGCCCACCATTTTTGTCTTGGTTCAGAACCTCTGCCAAAAGTGATGCACATTTTCCCAGGTCATCTTAGGGTCTTTGAATTAAATCATAGATATTTGAATTTGGGCATTTAAAATTATATAAAATATTCAGATGCTCAAATATCTCCAAACTAAAATGTTTCATGTTGGAAATAATCCAACTATGGACCAGGAGTAGTTTGGTGATTTTAGGAGTTGGCTAAGTATTTTTAATAATTCAACAAAGTTGCAGAAGTATTAAAAAAAACAGAAAACAGGGGAAATAGCAAAAACTTACCTGGCGCCCAGCACCCGGCCCACCTGCCGGCCCAGCCTAGCGCCGCTCCAGCGAGCTGCTTGCCGGCCAGGCAGGCAGGCAGGTGCCCGACGGCGACCGCAGCGCGCGCCATGCAGTTGGCCGTCGCCCTGCTTCACCTCCTCGCCTCAGGGATGGATGGATGAACTCCACGCCGCGCCGTGAACCTCCAGGGCACCTCCATTCTCCCCCAACTCCTCTCTCTCGCGCTCCCCCGCCATGGCCGACGCCATCGCCGCCACCCCCTCGCCGTAGCCACGCCCTCCGTCAACCCCACGCCGTGCCGCCGTGTCCAGGAGCTCCGCCACCCTCCTCTCCTTCGAGCAAGCTGAGCCCCGAGCGCTCGCAAGGCCCGAGCCCACCGCATCGACCTCGACCGAACCGCCGTCGCCGGAGATCCCCTTCAACGCCGTCGTCACTCCGGCCCGTCCCCGGCCGCACCAAGTGCTTCATCGAACTCCCCGTGAGCTTAGCCATCTTCCCCTCCCTTCTTTTCTTGCTTCCGAGCCGTGTAGCGACCTCCCGGAGCTCAACCACACCCACCGCCACGGAGCTCGTCGCCGACGTGCTCCCGGTCACCCTCCGGCCACAAACTGGTGTCCATCATGCTCACCGCGTCACGTAGCACCTAACCAGCTACTCCCCGCACCTCACCGACCCCTCTAGCGTAAAGTTCGCCCTCGACCGAACTCCGGTGGCCGCCAAAGTCGTCGCCGGCGCCAACTCCGGCCACCCCGACCCCAACGGACTCCACCAAGAGCTGCGGCTCCTCCTCAGCTCCACTCTGATGGCCTCCGCGACTCGTTTGGTTGCCAAAACGGCAAAAACCACTTCCGCCGCCGCGTCGGGCTCGCCGGCGGCTAAACGCCAGTGCAGCCGACCCGGTTTTGACCGCGGGTGGGCCCTGGTTGACTCCCCTGAGTCAATGACAGGTGGGGCCCAGCCCTGTTAACTATTTAGGATTAGTTTAAATTAATTTTAGTTTAACTAATCACACTGACACGCGGGACCCACTGTCAGGTTTGACCCGGACCGTGTCCCGTTGACCCGCTGATGTCACACTGACGTCAGGCTGACGCAGTAATTGATTTTCTGGATTTATTCTAATATAGGAAATTCCAGAATATAGTTTAAACTTCAAAAATTCATAACTTTTAATCTGTAGCTCCAAATCAGACAAGTTATATATGAAAAATGATCAGAAAAATCCAATCTATCCATCTGTACTATTTTCATGCATGATTAAACAAGTTAACTTGATGTTTAATGCAGAACAAGGTAAAACACTTTAAAGGGCCATGTATGAGTTTGAAATTTGAATCTTTGGTTCAAATTGGTTCAAACCCTTCTGGTCTTAGTTGCATTAGCCCAACACACTCATATTGCCATGTTTCATGCATGCATCATATTGTCGCACATTGTTTGGTGATGGTTGTGTATCGGTGTTCTTTGCGGCAGGTTCTGCCTCCGAGGAGTACCGTGATTACCCTAGCGAAGAACCATATCAGTGCATCGAACCATCAGGCAAGCAACCAACCATTTGATCATATCGATACAATCCCATGTTCTCGCTCCTGCTCTCTTTTACTGCATTGAGACAACGCGTTTCAAACTGCTGTGTGTTACGGTAGTTGAACCCATTTCCTCTACATGACCTGTCATTGCCACAGTAACTAGATGAAACCCACTAGCATGTGTAGGAGTTGTTTGAGCCATATGTATGTGTTGTTCCTACCTTGCTATGCCTGCTATGCTTAGAGTTGTGTCAGGTCTGGTTCATCTGGGTGATGGACTAGAGTGAAATGATTATGTCGGTAATGAGAGTGGTGTGGTGAACACGATTTGGTAAAGGTATCGATGAGAGGCCATGTAGGAGTACATGGTGGGTTGTTTCATTGAAGCCGACCTTAAGCACTGAGATCTGTATGTGTGATTGAAGATTCAGCTACTACCATGCATTGGGCCCGAAACCAATGGACCCTCTCGACTTCTTATTCACCCTAGTTCTCTGTCCAGGAGTTGCAATTAGTTTCTGGTGTTTGTAGCCTACTGGAGGCCGTGGACAGCGCTCACCGTATGGGTGGGCTGTGATGCGGTAGGTACGTGGCACGGTGTACCGAATACCCGTTAGGTATCTCGGGAACCCTGTTCACATCGTTTGGGGCTGTGAGCGAAACCTCGGCCGGATCTCCTCATGGATGGAACCCGAATAGGCGATAAACCTGGACTAGAGACTTAGGTGATTAGGTAGGTCGTGGCCGACACCCACGTTGGGTTTCCGCTTGAAGGTTGCCGAGTACATGTCGTGTAAACGACGGTAAGTGGTGAGAGCGTGTATGAAGAAGTACACCCCTGCAGGGTTATCATGATCTATTCGAATAGCCGCGTCCGCGGTAAAGGACTACTTGGTTGCCTATACAGTTCATAGACAAGTAAATGGAAACTACTAAAAGCCTCAAGATAAGTGTGAGTGCCGAGGATGGCTCTTCCGTAGGAAGACGGAGGTGGACCCTCGGTGGTGTATTGAAGTGGTGAGTAGTGGACTCGTGTGCGCAAAACCATTTCAAGTTGGAGTCTCGTAGGATAGCCTAGCCAAGAGTCAAAGCTGGCTTGCTGCAATAACTCCTCCAACCCTTCTTGATAATGTGCATGTATGTAGGATCTGATGTAAGTCTTGCTGAGTACCTTTGTACTCATGTTGCTATAATTTACATTTTTACAGAAGACGCTGCAACCCCTTCTGATGGGTTCTTCGTAGACGTTGACATCAATGAGTAGGCTAACTCCCAGGTGGTGATCCTGAGCTTGTGAAGGACCATGTAGTATAGCTAGGCTTTCCAAGCCTCTTTTATTTTACTAGTTGTCTGTACTCAGACAAGTTACTTCCGCTGCTGGTTTGTATGACTGTATGACTTGAATGCTGGGTCGTGTGACCCGTACCTATGTGAATGTTATGTATGGCTCTCTGAGCCTTAAATAAAGTACTTGTGTCGTAGAGTCATGTTGTGATGCCTTGTTGTATTTGCACATATCGAGCATATTGTGTGTATGATTGAAATGCTTGGTATGTGTGGGATCTGACTATCTAGTTGTTTATCTTTAGTAGCCTCTCTTACCGGGAAATGTCTCCTAGTGTTACCACTGAGCCATGGTAGCTTGCTACTGCTCTAGAACACTTAGGCTGGCCGGCATGTGTCCTTCTTCGTTCCTGTGTCTGTCCCTTCGGGGAAATGTCACGCATTGAGTACCGGAGTCCTGTTAGCCCGCTACAGCTCAGTTTACCGGAGTCCTGCTAGCCCAGTGCTACAGCCCGGACCCACTTGCTGATGACCGACACGTTCGAAGCTGGGTCATGGATGCCTGTCCCTGTAAGTCTGTGCCACTTTGGGTATACGACTAGTCATGTCAGCCCGGGCTCCTTATCATATGGATGCTAGCGACACTATCATATACGTGAGCCAAAAGGCGCAAACGGTCCCGGGCAAAGGTAAGGCGACACCCGTGGGGATACCGTGCGTGAGGCCGCAAAGTGATATGAGGTGTTACAGGCTAGATCGATGTGACATCGAGTCGGGGTCCTGACAGTAGCTGTCCTGGGACTGTCCGAAGGAGAGGTTTTCCCCTTCTTGGACGCCCTAGCCTCCGGATGAGTGGAGGACACCCTCTTTTTTCTCCCCCTACAGGGGAGGGACGGATTTCTTCTTCCTCCTCCTCCTCTTCCACGCCATGTTCGGCGGTGGAGGAGCGATCCTCAGCATCTTCGGACACTGTGTCCGAAGCGCCCTTGCGGCGGAGACCATCTCTGGTCCCCTGGGCCTTATTCTTGGCCTTCTTCTCCGGCACCTCGTAAGGTGCCGGAAAAAGCATCTTTGTCAGAAGTGGGGTTTTTGGGTCTTCGGGCAGCGGAGCCGGACAATCAATCCGCTCCGCTATCGCTATCCAGGCCTGAATAAATCAAGGGGGAAGCTTGGACTCCCGCCTCAAATATGGCTGTAAAAGGTATAACTTGAAAAACATGTAAAAACTTACCGGATTAGCCCGGCGTTTTGAGCTAAGCCGACGATCCTCGGTCGTGGGTGGTGGTGTCTCTTCGGCCTTAAAAAGCACTTTCCAGATATCTTCGTGTGTTGTGCCGAGGAGCTCTAGCAGCATCTGGTGCTTGGCCGGATCGAATTCCCACAAATTGCAGGACCGGTGTTGGCACGGAAGGATTTAGTGAATGAGCATGACTTGTACCATGTTGACAAGCTTGATTTTCTTGTTTATCATGTTCTAGATGCACGTATGGAGGCCGAACACTTCATTCGAAGAGCCGCAGGTCAGGCCCTTCTCTTGCCAGGAGGTGAGCCGCATTGGTACTTTGGATCGAACTTTGGGGGCCGTCGCCCAGTTAGTGTCGCGCGGCTCGGTGATGTAGAACCACCCCGACTGCCACCCCTTTACCATCACCATGAAAGAGCCTTCGGGCCATGTAACATTGGGCATTTTGCCCACCATAGCGCCTCCACACTCCGCTTGCTGACCGCTCACCACCTTCGGCTTCAGATTGAAAATCTTCAGCCATAACCCAAAATGGGGTGGGATGCAGAGAAACGCCTCACACACGATAATAAATGTTGATATGTTGAGGATGGAGTTGGGGGCTAGATCACTGAAGTCCAACCCGTAATAATGCATCAGTCCGTGGACAAGTGGGTGGAGGGGAAATCCCAGCCCGCGGACGAAGTGAGAAATGAACACTACCCTTTCTTGGGGTTCTGGGGTAGGGACAATTTGTCCCTTGGCCGGAAGCCGATGGTTGACCTTCTTGGTTAAGTATCCGGCCTCCCGGAGCTTCTTTATCTCCTTCTCCTTGACGGAGGAGGCCATCCACTTGCCTCCTGCTTCGGATTCGAACATGATCGGAATGCTTTTTTAGGTGGAGAAGGCGAAAGCTTGGACGCTAGAGCTCGAGAGGGAATGAGCAGAGGAAGGAGAAGGCATGGGTGAAAAGGGGGAACTCTTGTCCCTTTATAAAGGCAGTAAAATCATGCGCCTCCCCACTCGCCCTAAAAAAACTAGCTTATTCCCCAAGCGTCGTGCTGATGGCACGGTTGGGTTACCCATACCCGCATTGATGAGAATCCCGTGATAAGGGGACACGATCTCTACTTTGACAAGATGTGCCAATGGAACTGCACCTCGAAATACGGAGGGGCGGGATAAAAACGGTTCGAATAAAGACCAGGCCATGGTGTGATGTCACGTTGCGAGTTGTCAGCGGATTGGACTAGTGGGATATTATACTCTCTACAGCGGTATGTGGAATTTGTTTTGCAGAGTCGGACACCATTCTTATGTTCAAGATCAATGTTGGAGTATTCGGAGAAGAACCCGCCTTGCAATGCCGAAGACAATCTGCGCGCCGGACTCATCGTCATTGAAGCCCGGTTCAGGGGCTACTGAGGGAATCCCGGATTAAGGGGTCCTCGGATAGCCGGACTATATGCATGTGCCGGACTGTTGGGCTATGAAGATACAAAATAGAAGACTTTGTCCCGTGTCCGGATGGGACTCTCCTTTGCGTGCAAGGCAAGCTTGGTGATTCAAATATGTAGATTCCTTCTCTATAACCAACTCTGTGTAACCCTAGCCCCCTCCGGTGTCTATATAAACAGGAGGGTTTAGTCCGTAGGGCAAGAACAATCATAATCATAGGCTAGCTTCTAGGGTTTAGCCTCTATGATCTCGCGGTAGATCAACTCTTCTAATACTCATATAATCAAGATCAATCAAGCAGGAAGTAGGGTATTACCTCCATAGAGATGGCCCAAACCTAGGTAAAAATCGTGTCCCCCGCCTCCTGTTACCATTAGCCTTGGACGCACAGTTCGGGACCCCCTACCCGAGATCCGCCGGTTTTGACACCGACAACAGTGCTCACGGTCGAGCGGGAAGAAGAAGGCAAAGCCTTCAAAATTCAGCGCCCCGTGTATTACATTTCAGAGGTCTTGACCCCGTCCAAGCATAGATACCCTCATTATCAGAAGCTTGTGTATGGGATTTACCTAACCATGAAGAAGGTTGAGCATTATTTTTCTGACCATTCAGTTTCAGTCGTCAGCGATGCTCCTTTGTCAGAAATTCTGAATAAAAGAGATTCAACCGGTCGAGTGGCGAAATGGGCAATTGAACTTCTTCCTTTAGATATCAAGTTTGAGGCAAAGAAGGCCATCAAGTCTCAAGCAATTGCAGATTTCCTCGCAGAGTGGACAGAACAACAGGAGCCGACTCAGATTCAGTCGGAACACTGGACCATGTCTTCGATGGATCCAAGCTGTTGAATGGCTCTGGCGCAGGAGTGGTTTTAGTGTCCCCACATGGAGACAAGCTCATTTATGTCCTCATGATTCACTTCTATTTTTCAAACAATGAAGCTGAGTATGAGGCACTATTGTATGGGTTGCGTATGGCCATTTCACTCGGCATCCGGCGCTTAGTGGTTTATGGTGACTCAGACTTAGTGGTTAATCAGGTAATGAAGGAATGGGATGTCAGGAGTCCCGCAATGACCAGTTATTGCAATGCAGTGAGAAAGCTAAAGAAGAAGTTTGAGGGGTTAGAGCTCCACCACATACCACGAATCAAGAATCAAGCTGCTGATGATCTGACGAAGATAGGTTCCACTCGGAAGCCTATCCCCAGCAATGTGTTCTTGGAGCACCTCCACACCCTGTTAGTGCAAGAAGATCCCTTCAAGGAAGAGCCCTCGCAACCGATAATTTCAACCGACCCGACTGAGATTGAGATTCCAGATCTGGTTGATTTGATCATGGAAGTCATGGTGATCATGCCCAACTGGACAGTACCGTACATTGCTTACATTCTCAGGAAAAAACTCCCAGAGGATGAAGAAGCCTGCCAGATAGTCCGTCGATCCAAAGCCTTCACAGTGATAAAAGGACAGCTTTAAAGCGAAAGTGTCACGGGAGTGGCTCAACGCTACATCACCCCAGAAGAAGGTCGAATGATCCTCAATGATATCCACTCGGGGACCTGTGGCCACCATGCGTCCTCTCGGACCATCATGGCCAAAGCATACCGAGCACGATTCTATTGGCCTCGAGCAAATGAGATGGCAAAGGATATAGTTGACAAGTGCACAGGTTGCCAATTCAACTCCAACATGTCCCACAAACCAGCATCAGCCTTGAAGACTATACCACCCATTTGGCCGTTTGCAGTTTGGGGATTGGGTATGGTTGGTTCCTTCTAGACCGGCACGAGTGGTTTCACCTATTTGCTTGTAGCAGTCGACAAGTTCACCAAGTGGATCGAAGCTAAGCCCATCAAGAACCTTAGCGCAGGCACTGCCGTCAGTTTCATCAAGGAGTTGATATTCAGATATGGAGTTCCTCACAGCATTATCACAGATAACGGCTCCAACTTTGATTCTGACAAGTTCAAGGCGTTCTGTGCATCCCAAGGCACTCGGGTCAACTATGCATCCATCGCACACCCACAGTGGAATGGACAAGCAGAAAGGGCGAATGGTTTGATCCTTCAAGGGTTAAAACCCCAACTGATGCGCGACCTCAAGCACACTGTTGGAGCTTGGGAGACTGAATTACCATCCATTTTATGGGGGCTGAGAACAACACTAAATCGGTCAACTGCAAACCCCTTTCTTCCTGGTGTATGGCACCGAAGTTGTGCTTCTGAGTGACCTGCTGCACAATGCCCCCCGAGTGGAACTATTCTCAGAAGCTGAAGCAGAGCAAGCACATGAAGATGTCATTGATCTCCTGGAAGAAGAGCATGAGATGGATTTGATTCGGTTGACCATCTATCAACAGGATCTACGTCGATTCCATGCCCGAAATGTCAGAGGTCGAGTGTTCCACGGAGAAGACATTGTGCTCCGAGTGGATCAGAAACAGCCTCACAAGCTTGCTCCGGCTTGGGAAGGTCCCTTCATCATCACCAAGGTGCTTCACAATGGAGCATACCACATCTACAACGTAGCCAAGAAGATGGACGAGCCACGTGCATGGAACACAGAGCTGCTCCGCCATTTCTACACATAAAACACTCGGATCGATGAGTTGTAATAAAAGTACTTCAGTTTGTTTATCAAAGACATGATGTCTGCAGTTACAAATTGTTTTTTTCACATATACTTGTGTTCAGATCCCCCAGTGGGTGCTTAGTCGCAAACCTGATTCGCCTAAGTTAAAAAACATTCTGACTAGAGAGCGATCCTCCCACTCAGGGGCTTAGCTGCGACCCCGTACTCACCTAAGTTAAAAAACATTCCGAGTGGAGAGCGATCCTCCCACACGGAGGCTTAGCTGCGACCTCGTTGTCGGTGTCAAAACCGTCGGATCTCGGGTAGGGGGTCCCGAATTGTGCGTCTAAGGCTAATGGTAACTGGAGGCGGGGGACACGATGTTTACCCAGGTTCGGGCCCTCTCTATGGAGGTAATACCCCACTTCCTGCTTGATTGATCTTGATGATATGAGTATTACAAGAGTTGATCTACCATGAGATCGTAGAGGCTAACCCTAGAAGCTAGCCTATGATTATGATTGTTGTTGTCCTACGGACTAAACCCTCCGGTTTATATAGACACCGGAGGGGGTTAGGGTTACATCAGGTCGGTTACAGAGAAGGGAATCTACATATCCGAATCGCCAAGCTTGCCTTCCACGCAAAGGAGAGTCCCACCCAGACATGGGACGAAGTCTTCTATCTTGTATCTTCATAGCCCAATAGTCCGGCTAAAGTATATAGTCCGGCTGTATGAGGACCCCCTAATCCAGGACTCCCTCAGTAGCCCCCGAACGAGACTTCAATGACGATGAGTCCGGCGCGCAGATTGTCTTCGGCATTGCAAGGCGGGTTCCTTCTCCGAATTTTCCAAAGAACCTGTTGTAAAGAGCAGTGTTCGACTCCTCATTCAATGTTATGCTTCATCGGCTTCTGTACTCCAATAATTACAGCTTCCACGTGTTGAGCGAATGTGAGAAGTCGGGGCATTTTTACACTTGCCACCCTAACCATGTAAGTAAATCGTCTATTTAAAGAGACGGGGATCTTCAGATCCAATCCACACCATCTTCCCTCAATGAGGAATCATTAGAGCGCACCCGCAAAAAACCATTCCATCATGGCTAGTGCCCGCAGCTCTTCCTCCTGCCCCCACACCGTCAAGCCAGGCAATTGGGAGAAGTGTACCGCATCCCACGGTCAATTGGTGAAGTTTTAGACCTAGGGGTTTCTCCCTCCTTCACACCTAGTCCCCGTCCGAGCCGAATTTGCTTCTTATGATGGCGGGGAGCAAGCGGAGAATGTTCCCAATCCATCCAGAGGAGCGAGTGTGCCTTGTCCCTTTCTTGCTGAGAGGTGTCGGATTTCCAATCCATCCGTTCCTCCGCGGGCTCCTGGAGTACTATGGCCTCTAGCTGCACAATTTCACCCCAGCCTCCATCATGCATATCGCAGGTTACGTCGCTCTTTGCGAGCTATTTCTGGGCTGTGAAGCCCATTTTGAGCTATGGAAGAAGTTGTTCTGCCTCGTCCCTCGTAATCAAGAGGGACCAATATTTCAAGTGGGCGGAGCTGAAATATGGCGCATCACCGGGACCGGATACCTATCCGATACACCGAATAAGGCATCCGAGGAATGGCCTTCCAAGTGGTTTTATATAGAGGACGTCTCCCTTCCCGACCCAGTTCGAATGGGTCTTTCTGAGTTTACAAATGCTCCGTTGAAGAAGTGTCGCAGCTGGCGTCCCCGGAGCCCCAAGGAGGAAGGTAGCAGAGAGGTCCTTCGGTTGATGAGCAAGATACAAATGCTTGCTCAATCCGGATTGACAATAATCGAGGTTATGGCAATATGCATAATGCGGGGGGTACAACCACTCCAGTACCGAGGTGTAACACCCCGGATCCGATGCGCCAGGTGTCTGCCAGTTATTCACCGTCGTTGCCATGTCATTTGCTTGCATGTTGCATTTTGCCTTGTCATCATGTGCATCTCATTTTGCATACGTGTTCATCTCATGCATCCGAGCATTTTCCCCGTTGTCCGTTTTGCAATCCGGCACTTCACTTGTCACGCCCAATATGCGATACTATTCTAAAGAGACTCGAAGGTCCCACCAAGGATAGAACCGCATATTGAAATGCTTTTGCAAGGTGGATATCATTACATCAACATTACATAATAGATGGGGATACATACAAGAGGCATACAATGCCACACGAATACAACGATACATCATACACAATAGCATCATCCTACTACGGATGAAACACAAACAGAAACACAAATGACATCCACACTGCTAGCCGAGGCCGCCGCCTGGAACCTATCCCCTGATCAAAGAAGAAGCAGAAGAAGAACTCCAAAACAAGTAAACATCGCTCTCGCGTCAAGATCATCGCATAACCTGTAACTGCAACTGATGTTGTAGTAATCTGTGAGCCACGAGGACTCAGCAATCCCATTACCATGGGTATCAAGACTAGCAAAGCTTAATGGGAAAGGAAGGGGTAAAGTGGTGAGGCTGCAGCAGCGACTAAGCATATATGGTGGCTAACATACGCAAATAAGAGCGAGAAGAGAGCAAACGAAACGGTCGTGAAGCTAGCTATGATCAAGAAGTGATCCTGAACTCCTACTTACGCCAAACATAACCCAAAACCATGTTCACTTTCCGGACTCCGCCGAAAAGAGACCATCACGGCTACACACGCGGTTGATGCGTTTTAATTCGGATCTGGTGTCAAGTTATCTACAACCAGACATTAACAAATTCCCATCTGCCCATAACCACGGGCACGACTCTCGAAAGTTTAAACCCTGCAGGGGTGTCACAACTTAGCCCATGATAAGCTCTCGCGGTCAATGAAGGATATTCCTTCTCCCAGGAAGACCCGATCAGACTCGGAATCCCGGTTACAAGAAATTTCGACAATGGTAAAACAAGACCAGCAAAGCCGCCCGGATGTGCCGACAAATCCCGATAGGAGCTGCACATATCTCGTTCTCAGGGCACACCGGATAAGCGAAGTGTACAGGAACCAACGTAATCCAAGTTGCCAAGGAATGGTCCCGCACGGTGCTCTAGTTTGGACCAACTCTCGGAGGAGCACTGGCCCGGGGGGGTAAAATAAAGATGACCCTTGAGAGCACGACTCCCAAGGAAAAAAGGGCTAGGTGAGGCAAATGGTAAAACCAAGGTTGGGCCTTGCTGGAGGAGTTTTATTCAAAGCGAACTGTCAAGGGGGTCCCATAAATCACCCAACCGCGTAAGGAACGCAAAATCCGAGAACATAACACCGATATGACGGAAACTATGGGCGGCAAGAGTGGAAGAAAACACCAGGCATAAGGCCGAGCCTTCCACCCTTTACCAAGTATATAGATGCATTAATTAAATAAGAGATATTGTGATATCTCAAACATAATCCTGTCCACCAAGGAGCAATCTTCAACTTCACCTGCAACTAACAACGCTATAAGAGGGGCTGAGCAAAGCGGAAACATAGCCAAGCAATGGTTTGCTAGGAAGGGTGAAAAGGTTAGAGGCTGACATGGCAATTTGGGGAGGCTTGAAAAGCAAGAGAATAGGTAGCGCAGCAAAGCGATAGAACGAAGCAACTAGCATAGCAAAGATAGTAGTGAGATCCAAGGTAGCGGTCATCTTGCCTGAAATCCCACAAGGAAGAAGAATGAGTCCATGAAGAAGACGAATGGATGAAGCCGAACCAAGCGTAGACGAACGAATCCTCATGATCGCAACAAAACGGGAAACTATCAAGAAGAAGCACACAACATGGTAAACACACCACACATGAACATGACATGATGCACAAACAAGTATGATGCATGACAAGGCTACATGAAGCTACTCGTGGCAAGGGATGATGCAACCAAGAGCAACACATCAAGGCAAGTATAAATGAGGCCGGGAACAACATATAACAATTCCGGTAAGTCCTCATATGCAAATTTCGAAAATTGGTCCAGATCTGAATAAAAATTATGTTCAAGTTGTTAAACAGCAAGTTAATATGCACGAAGATGATCTACACGAAATTCTATTCAAGTTACATATAAAGTTCATTTAGTTCGGAGCTACGGCCTAGAAGATATGAGCAAAACAAGTCAAACATGGCATGGATGCAAAATACATTCAAACATCAAGCAAACACCTCAAAACATGGATTCAACATGATAATATGAAACTACATGCAATTCTAAGCAAGTTTCATATAGAGCACACTCAAAACGGAGCAACGGTTCAACACACACACTATACAAGTTATAGCAACAATCTGTCCAAAACAGCAACTTGGCATAGAGCAACCATCAAAACAACATGCTACAGCACCCCAACATGAGAACAAAAGGCATGGACATGATGTACAGGTGAAGCATAACAAAACATGAACACTGAGCTATCTCCAGAAAACACTAGAACATGCTCAAAAAGACATGGCAAGATTGCATATAGTAACAGTTTACAAGCTTAGCAGAAATAACATCAGGTTGCAATGTTTAGAGCTATCAAACAACATGCTACAGGACCTTATCATTCAAAGAAAGGCATGGCATGATACTACTAAATGCATAGAACAAAAGTCCTTTACTGACCATGAGCCAAAAAGGAACAGAAGATATGATGGCACCCATGCAAACATGGTAAGTTATATGACAGATTCATACATGGCTGGAACAACAATAAGTAGGCATGTTGGTGAGCTTGTACCACTCACCACAGAGCAATACATGGAATGACAAGGCAACCAACAGTAAGAAGACATGTTTATGAAGCTAATAATGGCAAGAGAAAGTTCATAGGGTGCATGGATCACTATCAAAACTCATGGCAAAACTGAACTTAATGTTAACAGGCTGACAACAACATTATTTAGCAACTTGAGAGCATGATTACAACAAGCTACAGCAATCTATAAATGCAACCATGGGCATGTATGGATAGAGAATGACATGTATAACAAAACATCCTTAGTGAACATCTCCAGATTAAGCATAGAATGACTTGTAGCAGCAGTCTTACGTAGCATCACAAAATAACAGATTCAGCCTAGCAAAACAGCAACAGCAAGTACCCTACTTAACAAGCTTGATTCACTCAGTACAAGATCCACAAAAATACATGGCAAGCACCCATGTAAAGATGGCATGATGTAGTTCAAAACACATTTAGAGCTCATGCTCATAGGATGCACACATCAAATGCAACAAAAATGACAAATCACCAAGTTATAACAGTTTCAGCAGATTAACATCATATAGCACTCTTGCAACGATGATTCGGGCATCAAGATGAACTCAAACAAACATGGCACAATATAATGAAATGTAGAGCATCTCACAACGAACATTTTGACATATTACACGCACGAAACAGAGCAGTATGCAGCAAGTTATGATGCAATGAACAGGGGACCAAAATGCAAATAATTCAGGGACTTAGTGGAAATATCACCTCCGAAAAACAGATCTAGGGTTTTCGGGGCACGGATCCCGAGGTTTACTGGAAGGCAGGGGAGATCACCGGGGAGGCGGATCCAGGCCGGATCTCGCCGGATCTGGCCAGATCCCGGAGAGGGCGGCGCGGGGACGCGGTCGGCGGGCGGTGGCGGGGCCACGTCGGCGAGGAGGCGACAGGGCACTCGGGGCCGGAACCGCGGGCGGAGGCAGCGGCCGACGAGGTCCGGGGCGCCGGCAGGTGGGCGGGATGGCGGCACCATGGAAAGGGACGGGGCGGCGGCCGGCACGCGCGGAGGAGCCCGGCGGCGGGGAGGCGGCGGCTCCTGGGGACGCGAGCACGCGGGGTTGATGGCGGAGGCGGCGAACCTCCGGCGATGAGGCGGCGAAGGGCCGCCGGCGGAAGGCGGCCGGAGCGGGAGGCGTAGGAGGGCTCCGGCGAGCGGGGGATCTCGCGGGCGCGGCGGCGGGGACCCGGACAGGCGGCGGCGCTCGGGCCCCGGATGGGCTCGGGTGGGCCCCGAGCGGGCCTGAGCGGGCCGGCGGTGATGTGGGTGCAGGGACGCCACGTGGCGCTTGTCGATTGGCTGCGGGCGGCGGCGCGGACATGTCCGATCCAGATCGGACTTGTCCGGCGGGCAAGAGGAGCGGGGCTAGGGTTTCGGGTGTTTCGGGGGGAAATTGATCCGAAGACGGTTTTTATAGGTAGAGGGAGCTAAGAGAGTCCAAATGAGGAGCGGTTTTTGCCCACACGATCATGATAGAACGACCGAGAGCACGGAGGGGGTTAGGATGGGTTTTGGGCCACATTGGAGGGGTGTTGGGATGCAAGACAAAAGAGGCTTTTAGGGTACCCCGGTTAACCGTTGGAGTATCAAACGGACTCCAAATGGCACGAAACTTGACAGGCGGTCTACCGGAGCTATACCAAGGCCGCTTGGCAAACCACGGTCCATTCCTAGAATGTTTAATACCCGCTCACAATAGGAGACAAAAAGGGGAACGTCGGAGGGCATAGGAGTGCCGGATTGCAAAACGGACAACGGGGAAAATGCTTGAATGCATGAGATGAACACGTATGCAAAATGAGATGCACACGATGACATGGAAAAATGCAACACACAAGCAAATGACATGGAAACGACAGCGAATAACTGGCAGACACCTGGCGCATCGGATCTGGGGCGTTACACGAGGGCGTCCCATGTGGCACTTCAACGGAGAAGACGATGCAACCCGCTGTGGTCGGGAAGGTCCGGACTCCATCACCGCTCTGGTGAAAATACTATCTGATTTATACAAAGGAGAAGAAGAGGAGTTCATCCGCATTAAGCCACGGGATGTATTTTCCATCTACAACCCTCCCAGCTGGGTGAGCTGCTATCCCTTACTCCACTCTATTCATTCCCCAGTTCTTTATCATAAATATTTACTCCGTCCATCTATAATAGGAATGGCGGAAATTTACCAAGGAGATCCACAGCCCGGCTCCATAGCCAGATGACCACAACCGGGCCCTTGACCCCAGATTCGAAGAGGATTCAGATATATTCGTGGAGCTTGTAGAAGGGTTGTTTTACCAGGCGAGCTGTGACGGCACCGAAGTGGCCATCATCGCCGACTATCCCGGCCTCCTCCTTGTATCACATGTAAGTAAACAGGAGACTTATCTTACGAAAATGATTCACTCTTTCCGCCTTACCCAACACAAATTCTTATGCTTTTAAAGGGAAGATGGTCGGTGCGCCACGCCAAACCCGAGGCAACTCACCAACAAAGAGTGCCTCAGCCGAGTAGGCTTCCAAAAAGTAAGGTGAACAGAAACACGGCTGAGCCATCATCAAAGAGGTATGGTTTTAAACGTGCTCTGTGGTTCTTATCTTAAAGTATGACACTATCCATTGTGTCTTGATAGAAAGAACATCCGCGGGACTATGTCCGGGGATCCTACCCATCATGCCTCCACTAGCCGGATTTCGGAACCGGTCTTGGATGCGGAGGCTAACACAGGGAGACACTGGACAATCCTCATATAGAGGATTTTGATAGAATATCCGCTACAAATTCCAAAGTGGAGAGCGCCATGAATCATTGGCATCGGCGGACCGCGCTCTGTGACCCTTGTTTTTCCGAAGAGGCTTTCAATGCCTTCAACTCGGGTGATGCGTACATCCGAGCTGCTCGAGCTGGGCTTGCTAGAGCCACCGACCAGTATTTGAAAGATATACTGGTAAGTAAAGTCTGATAATTATGTATATCAGTAGCCCCTGAGACTTGAAACAGTAGGTACAACTGATTTAAGGATCATTGTCTGAATAGGTTCTCACAGAGAAGAATAACCTGCTGTCTCAAGAGCTGGAGAAGTGTCAAACCCAACTAAGGGCCACAACTGTCGAACTAGAGGAATCCAAAAAGGCCTCCACTGGTAATGTTTCTCTCTATCGAGAAAAAACGTAATCACGTATACCTACAGTGTTTACACGTTGCAGATCTGATAACAGATTCCACAGATAATTCCGGAGTGAATCCGGCGATCCTACAAGAGGATGAACAGAGAGCTCAAAGGCATCAAGATAATGGTGAGCGTATACTTACACGGGTCAGGCAGGAGAAAAACGATCTCCTAGATGCCAATACCCAGCTGGGCGTAGAAATAAAAGATGTTTGGGCCCAGCTGGCCGACTCCATGAAGGAAAATAAAAGGCTTCAACGAGGCATTTTTAGTATGTGCTCAAATGAACATTTTATAGTTCGGCGAATAAACGGGCTAACAGAGTTATGTCTATAGGTATGATGACTGGCCGTCCCGGAGAGGAGATGCCTGGATCACCAGGCGATATGCTACAAGAGCTTTCGCAACTGCACGAGCAAGTTCGACAGGCAATGCAGATTGTGGCCAAGGCCTTGTGGCCATCCGCCTCCCTACCAGCAAGTATGGAGGAGCTTGTGGAACTATTCAAGGGAGCGCGGCGACAGTTCCGACTATGGAAAATATCAGCCTGTCGAGAAGGTGCGAGGGAGGCTTGGGCCATGGTGAAGACACGGTACACCAAGCTTGATCAGAACCATATGGCCCGAGTCGGACTTGTAGGGTCAGATGGAAAAGAAATTGCAGTTAGTCTGGTGTATGACCAGGTAGAGTTAGCGGCCAAGTATTCCCAACAGGATTGTAAGCTAGACAACCTGTTTGATGGCATAGAAGGGGAAGTTTTTAAGTCAAAATGACTATGTACTTCGAAGGACAAGTATTGTCCCTAGCCGGATTGTAAATCATTTGTCATGGCAGACCTTTTCGCTTCGGCCTCCGGACCTGATAGTCCGGAGTGTTTCCGAATACCCGCTCGGTAATGTAAAACCGGGGTACACGTGGAAACCAGGCATAGGGGTCATACTTGCTTGAACAGACAAGTACCCAACTAGCTATGTTATATTACATCGATAGTAAGAAACATCTTCCAGAAAGAATAGTTCTGTGAAGGGTTCCTTTTGCTGGGTGCGCATCATTAATGTGCATGTCCGATCTGTGATTGAAAAATCGCAGTATATTTCACATCTGGGGGTTCATAGTGTTATTAAGAAGACACGTCTTTAGTCCACCAACCGAATATTCCCTTAAGAACGCTAGCTTTCGGCTACACCCAGTTGAGGTACACATCCGGAGTACCCGGCAGTAACAATCATAGAGGTGCTCCCTTTATGCCCTAGCCGAATTAACGGGAACGTAGGGCATAAGCACAAGAGCTAGGCAACCCAGCTTGGCCAAAACTTAAGTCATATCGATGCATATAATGGTAGAGGAAAGGCACATATGGGGAAAAAAGAACTCATATGCGATGAGTTTTATGCTCGAAATGCGTTTGCAATAAGCTTTTGTACAAGAAGCCCCCAGGTATAATAATCGCCCGCACTTGAAGATTAGTGCAGTGCGAGTGTGTGGTCCAGCCACACTAAAGCTTTAAAGCTACGAAAGACAAAGCAAAAAGAGAGCTAAAAATAAAAAGAAAAGAGTGTAGGAAAGGAGACAAACAAAGAGTTTGGTGCTAGGCGTAGAATCTTCGAGTCTCACCGCGTTCCATGGGTTCGGCTCGAGCCGATTATCTGATGCATCACGCGGACGGTACGCTCTTCCGGTGAGAACTTTGTCAATAATGAAAGGACCCTCCCACTTAGGCTTGAGCTTGTCCTTTTTCTTCTCCAGTAGGCGTAGAACGAGTTCACCAATATTGTAAGTTTTGTCCCGTACTTCTCTGCTTTGATACCTGCGAGCCTATTGTTGATAAAATGCAAAACGGGCTGTTGCAAAGTCACACTCCTCCTCCAGGGCATCTAAGTTGTCCTACCGATCCAGCTCGGCTTCTCTCTCTTCATACATGCGCACTCGAGGTGAGTCATGAATAATATCACAGGGCAATACAACCTATGCGCCGTACACCACGAAGAAGGGTGTATATCCGGTAGTGCGATTTGGCATGGTCCGCAGCCCCCAGAGTACGGAGTCAAGCTCCTTGACCCAGTGTGTGTCTAATTCTTTTAAGGATTGCACTAGTCTGGGTTTAATTCCGCTCATAATAAGACCGTTGGCTTGTTCGACTTGACCGTTTGTTTGAGGGTGATAGACGGAGGCGTAATTGAGCTTAATGCCCATGTTGCCACACCAAGTTTTCACCTCATTGGCTATAAAATTAGAGCCATTATCGGTGATGATGCTGTGGGGGACACCATAACGGAGCATGACACCCGATATGAAGTCTATCATTGGTCCGGATTCGACCGTTTTAACCAGTTTTGCTTCTATCCATTTGATGAATTTATCCACCATGACCAACAGGTATTTTTTCTTATGGCTTCCCCCTTTAAGGGGTCCGACCATATCGAGCCCCCAGACCGCAAAAGGCCAGGTTATGGGGATTGCTTGGAGAGCGGTGAACGGCATATGGCTTTGGTTGGCGAAAAGCTGGCAGCCGACACAATGTTGGACAAGGTCATGTGCGTCTGCCGGGGCCGTTGGCCAATAAAACCTATATGGAAGGCCTTGCTCACAAGGGCCAGAGTTGCAGCGTGGTGACCACCGAGTCCGACGTGAATTTCAGCCAAGAGCTGCCACCCCTCCTCCTCGGAGATGCATCTTTGGGGTACTCCGGTAGCGCTTTTCTTATAAAGCTCTCCCTCATGGACTTTGTAGGCTTTAGAGCGCCGGACTATGCAGTGTGCCTCATTTTGATCCTCAGGGAGTTCTTGCCTATTAAGGTAGGCTAAGAAGGGTTGGGTCCATGGGGAGATGACAGCCATGATGAGATGGGCCGAAGGTGTTATTTTGGTGGTAGAGCCCCCGATTATGTCAGTGTCTTTGGAATCTGGGGTTGTGGTCGGATCCGGACTGGTATTGCCGGTCTCCCCTTGCCACACCACGGATGGCTTGAAAAGCCTTTCCAAAAAGATGTTAGGTAGGACTGGGTCGCGCTTGGCGCTGATGTGGGCAAGAACATCCCCCGCTTGATTGTTTTGTTGAACCACATGATGGAATTTGAGCCCCTCGAATCGAGCTAACATTTCAAGGACAGCATTTTGATAAGCCGCCATTTTTGGATCTTTGGCATCAAAATCTCCATTTATTTGAGATATTGCGAGGTTTGAATCCCCACGCACTTCCAGGCACTGAATGCCCATGGAGACAGCCATCCAAAGACCATGCAACAGAGCCTCGTATTCGGCTGCATTGTAGGAGTTAGTATATAATATTTGGAGTACATATTGGACAATACCCCCGGTGGGGGATGTTAGGACAACGCCTGCTCCCAGACCTGCCAGCATTTTAGAGCCGTCGAAGATGCATGATCCAATTGGAGTATGCGCCGTACTCTTTAGGGAGTTCGGCCTCTGTCCATCCGGCAACGAAGTCGGACAGTACTTGCGATTTAATGGCCCGCTGTGGTTTGTATGTGATGTCGAATGGGAGGAGCTCGATGGCCCACTTAGCAATCCGAGCTGTTGCATCACAGTTGTTTATTATGTCGTTGAGTGGTACTTCAGAGGCCACCGTGATTGAACACTCTTGAAAGTAGTGTCATAGTTTCTGGGATGCCATGAAGACCATGTATACTATCTTTTGATAATGGGGGTACCGAGATTTGCATGGTGTGAGGACAGTGGATACGTAGTATACCGGCTTTTGAAGCGGGAACTTGTGTCCGTCCTCCTCTCGTTCAACGACAAGCATGATACGTCTCCAATGTATCTATAATTTATGAAGCATTCATGCTATATTATTATCTGTTTTGAATGATTACTGGCTTTATTATACACTTTTATATTACTTTTGGAACTAACCTATTAACTAGAGGCCCAGCCCATATTGCTATTTTATTGCCTGTTTTAGTATTTCGAAGAAAAGAAATATCAAACAGAGTCCAAACGGAACGAAACCTTCGGCAGCGTGATTTTTGGGAAGAATATGATCCGGGAGACTTGGAGTGCAAGCCAGGGGAGCGTCAAGGAGGCCACAAGATAGGAGGGCGCGCCCCCTATCTCGTGGGCCCCTCGAGCACCCCCCGACCGACTTCTTTCGCCTATATAGTCCCATATACCCTAAAAACATCGAAAGAGAAGATAGATCGGGAGTTCCGCGGCTGCAAGCCTCTGTAGCCACCAAAAACCTCTTGGGAGCCCGTTCTGGCACCCTGCCGGAGGGGGGATCCATCACCGGTGGCCATCTTCATCATCCCGGCGCTCTCCATGACGAGGAGGGAGTAGTTTACCCTCGGGGCTGAGGGTATGTACCAGTAGCTATGTGTTTGATCTCTCTCTCTCTCTCGTGTTCCCTCTATGGCACCATCTTGATGTATCCCGAGCTTTGCTATTACAGTTGGATCTTATGATGTTTTTCCCCCTCTACTCTCTTGTGATGAATTGAGTTTTCCCTTTGAAGTTATCTTATCGGATTGAGTCTTTAATGATTTGAGAACACTTGATGTATGTCTTGCCATGCTTATCTGTGGTGACAATGGGATATCATGTGCCACTTGATGTATGTTTTTGGTGACCAACTTGCGGGTTTCGCCCATGAACCTATGCATAGGGGTTGACACATGTTTTCGTCTTGACTCTCCGATAGAAACTTTGAGGAACTCTATGAAGTACTTTGTGTTGGTTGAATAGATGAATCTAAGATTGTGTGATGCATATCGTATAATCATGCCCATGGATACTTGAGGTGACAATGGAGTATCTAGGTGACATTAGGGTTTTGGTTGATTTGTGTCTTAAGGTGTTATTCTAGTACGAACTCTTGAATAGATTGATCCGAACGAATAACTTTGAGGTGGTTTCGCACCCTACCATAATCTCTTCACTTGTTCTCCGCTATTAGTGTCTTTGGAGTGACTCTTTGTTGCATGATGAGGGATTGTTATATGATCTATCTATGTTATTATTGTTGAGAGAACTTGCACTAGTGAAAGTATGAACCCTAGGCCTTGTTTCGAAGCATAGCAATACCGTTTTTGCTCACTTTTGTTACTTGCTACCTTGCTCTTTTTATATTTTCAGATTACAAAAACCTATATCTACCATCCATATTACGATTGAATCACCATCTCTTCGCCGAACTAGTGCACCCATACAATTTACCATTGTATTGGGTGTGTTGGGGACACAACAGACTCTTTGTTATTTGGTTGCAGGGTTGTTTGAGAGAGTCCATCTTCATCCTACGCCTCCCACGGATTGATAAACCTTAGGTCATCCACTTGAGGGAAATTTGCTATTGTCCTACAAACCTGTGCATTTGCAGGCCCAACAACGTCTACAAGAAGAAGGTTGTGTAGTAGACATCAGCGCACTGCGCTCACAACTTGGTGTGTCGCGCCTATGTATAATAACATGTGTTCGCCAATGTTTGGTGCGGCTAGGATTGGGTTGCTTGCTAGAAGAGCCTTTATTTCTTCCAGACCGGTCGTCGTTGCGTCCGTCCACTCGAAGTGTTTGGTTCATCGAATAAAATGATAGAGTGGCAATGCATTTTCTCCCAATCTGGATATAAAGTGGCTTAAGGCTGTCACGCATCCAGTTAGTTCCTGGATTTGTTTGAGATCTGTTGGGGTAGCCAACTGTGACAAAGCTCGTATTTTGGCCGGGTTTGCTTCAATTCCTCTATTGGAAACGATGAAACCCAGTAGCTTTCCGGCGGGAACGCCGAAAACACATTTTTCCGGATTGAGCTTGATGTCATATGTTCGGAGGTTGTCGAATGTGAGCCTCAGATCATCTATTAAATACCCGACGTGTCGGGTCTTGATGACCACGTCCACATATGCTTCAACTGTTTTGCCGATTTGTTTCTCCAAACATGTTAGAATCATGCATTGGTAGGTAGCCCCGGCGTTTTTAAGCCTGAAAGGCATAGTGTTGAAGCAAAAGGGGCCATATGGGGTGATAAATGTCGTTGCGGCTTGATCCGACTCCGTCATCTTCATTTGATGGTATCCGGAGTATGCGTCGAGGAAACATAGTGCATCGTGTCCTGTGGTAGCATTGATGATCTGATCAATGCTGGGAGAGGGAAGGGGTCCTTAGGGCAAGCCTTGTTGAGGTCTTTGAAATCGACACACATGTGCCAGGATTTGTCCTTCTTTGGTACCATCACCAGGTTTGCTAGCCAATCCCGGTGTTTCATTTCTCTGATGAATCCGGCTTCGAGTAACTTGGCTAGCTCCTCTCCCATAGCTTGTCGTTTGGGTTTGGAAAAGCGCCGTAGTGTCTGCTTGACCGGCTTATATCCCTTCAATATGTTGAGCCTATGCTTGGCCAGCCTGCATGGGATTCCTGGCATGTCTGAAGGGTGCCAGGCAAAGATATCCCAATTCTTGCATTGAAACGCCCGTAGTGCAGCGTCGATTGTGGGGTCCAGCTGTGCGCCGATGGATGCTGTCTTTGTGGAGTCCGTTGGGTGGACTTGGAATTTGACTATTTCGTCCACTGGTTTAAAGGAGGTGGACTTGGATCATTTATCGAGTATCACGTCGTCCTTGTCCACTGTGGAGCGTAATGCAGTTGATTCTTCTGCCGCAAGGGCTTCGGATAGTGCCTCGAGGGCCAGGGCGGCGGTTTTATTTTCGGCGCGGAGTGCTATGTCCGGATCACTGGCAAGAGTGATGATTCCATTGGGGCCGGTCATCTTGAGCTTCATGTACCCGTAATGGGGTATAGCTTGGTAGCTTGCGAATGCGTCCCGCCCTAATAGGGCGTGGTATCCACTATTGAAAGGGGCCACTTGAAATGTTATCTCTTCGGACCTGTAAATCGCCGGCGTGCCGAATACCACATCTAGTGTAATTTTTCCCGCACATCGTGCTGCTTGGCTCAATGCGGCTCCTGTCTATTTCCATTTTATTGAGAGTCTCCTCATAAATGAGGTCTAGTCCGCTGCCGCCGTCCATGAGCACTTTGGTAAGCCGGAAGCCCTCCATGATAGGACTAAGGACCAAAGCGGTTGGTGCCCGGACTATTCTGAATTGCAGTTCGTCACTGGCATTGAAAGTTATAGCCGTGTTGTTCCAAGGGTTTACTGCTGCAACTTGGCAAACTTCGGCAAGGCTGCGGAGTGCTCTCTTGCGCTTGTTATTCGAGGCAAAAGTCTCGAAGACTGTCAAGACTGTATTGTTGTGTTCGGCAGGATGATGCTCTGCGGTGTTGTTGATGAGGAGATCATCGCCACTCTTGGCCACCTGCCGAAGTATCCAACATGCTCTAAGGCTATGTGTTGGTACTGTATCCGGTGTGGTGTGTATTTTGCATGGCCTATCGAGCCATCCCTCCAGCACGGTTCCGCGCCCTATTGTGGGCTTTGGTTTCTTCGTGATTGGATCGGGTGACCTACGGGGGTACACCCTTTTTGTTCGGACGAGGGGTTTAGTGAGAGCCAGTGGGTCCCAAAAGGCTGCCTAGGTTTTCTAGGCGCTTTCCATCGCGCAGTACTTCTGTACTATGTCCGCCAAGTCAGCGAAGTGTGATATGTGACGGTGATTTATGGCGTTAAGGATCCCCTTGTCCGTGCAATTTTTGCAAAATAATGAGATTGCGTCTTCATTGCGATAGTCCTTAACCTTGCTCATTGTAAGTAGGAATCTGGCCCAAAAGTGATGTATTGTCTCTTGGGGCTTTTGTCTGATGTGGGAAAGATCGCTTGTATCTGGGTGGGTGGGTGGATTTAAGTCCGAATCCTGACCCAGAGCTTGAGGAACTTCCCAGTTTAGTAGTTCGGGTTCCGGGATGTCAACTAGTTTTTCCAGCCCACAGTCTGATTCTAAGTTCGGAGTTCGGAGCATATCTTCCCGCGAGCGGGTATCCGGCTTAGGGAGCTCGGTAATCCGGACATAGTTCGTCCTTATAGGGGAAGAGTCGTTGCATTGCTCTTCCACCACCGCTATCTGATGGGTGATCGACAGAGAGTTAATCTCTCTCTAATCGGGTTTAAGCCCAATCCGATCATAGTCCGTAGCGACCCCCAAGGCGGCGATGCGATCCAGGAGCTCGTTCAAAGACGATAACTCCGTCGGATCCATCTGCTTAGCGTATTCCGAGCTGATGTGGAGACAATTTTTGATGACTTGAGAAGTCATCGTCGGCCCGTCGGCCGAACGGGCGGTCATAACGAAGCCGCCCAGTCGGAGGGTTTGGGCTGAGACCAGGGCTCCCCCGGAGGTGATGTTGTCCTTGATAACAAGGCGAGCCATCAACCCTATCTTCGACGTCACAGTGGAACTCTCAATGAAAGCACCAATGCTGGTGTCAAAACCGGCGGATCTCGGGTAGGGGGTCCCGAACTGTGCGTCTAAGGCTAATAGTAACCGGAGGCGGGGGACACGATGTTTACCCAGGTTTGGGCCCTCTCTATGGAGGTAGTACCCTACTTCCTGCTTGATTGATCTTGATGATATGAGTATTACAAGAGTTGATCTACCACGAGATCATAGAGGCTAACATTAGAAGCTAGCCTATGATTACGATTGTTTTTGTCCTACGGACTAAACCCTCCGGTTTATATAGACACCGGAGGGGGTTAGGGTTACACCAGGTCGGTTACAGAGAAGGGAATCTACATATCCGAATCGCCAAGCTTGCCTTCCACGCAAAGGAGAGTCCCACCCAGACACGGGACAAAGTCTTCTATCTTGTATCTTCATAGCCCAACAGTCCGGCTAAAGTATATGTCCGGCTGTCCGAGGACCCCCTAATCCAGGAATCCCTCACCCGTACTCGCCTAAGTTAAAACACATTCCGAGTTGAGAGCGATGCTCCCACTCGGGGGTTTAGCTGCGACCCCGTACTCACCTAAGTTAAAAAAACATTCTGGGTGGAGAGCGATCCTCCTACTCGGGGGCTTAGCTGCGACCCCGCACTCACCTAAGTTAAAAAACATTCCGAGTGGTGAGCGATCCTCCCACTCGGGGGCTTAGATGCGACCCCATACTCGCCTAAGTTAAAAAAACATTCCGAGTGGAGAGCGATCGTCCCACTCGGGGGCTTAGCTGCGACCCCGTACTCGCCTAAGTTAAAAAACATTCCGAGTGGAGAGCGATCCTCCCACTCGGGGGCTTAGCTGCAACCCCGTACTCGCCTAAGTTAAAAAACATTCCGAGTGGAAAGCGATCCTCCCATTCGGGGGCTTAGCTGCGACCCCGTACTCGCCTAAGTTAAAAAACATTCCGAGTGGAGAGTGATCCTCCCACTCGGGGGCTTAGCTGCGACCCCGTACTCGCCTAAGTTAAAAAACATTCCGAGTGGAGAGCGACCCTCCCACTCAGGGGCTTAGCTGCGACCCTGTACTCGCCTAAGTTAAAAAACATTCTAAGTGGAGAGCGATCCTCCCACTCAGGGGATTAGCTGCAATCCTGTACTCGCCTAAGTTAAAAAACATTTCGAGTGGAGAGCGATCCTCCCACTCGGGGGCTTAGCTGTGACCCTGCACTCACCTAAGTTAAAAACATTCCTTGAGCTACACCACAAATATAATGTATGCTCCATCTCGATCCGCAAGGACGATGAGGTGTCGACTGAACACCGCGTCTGAGCTATGCCACAAGTACAATGTGCACTCCATCTCGATCTGCAAGGACGACGAGGTGTTGACTGAACACCGCATCTGAGCTGCGTCACAAGTACAATGTGCACTCCATCTCAATCTGCAAGGACGACGAGGTGTTGACTGAACACCGCGTATGAGCTGCGTCACAAGTACAATGTGCACTCCATCTCGATCTGCAAGGATGACGGGGTGTCAACTGAACACATCGACAGACCCACTCGACGAAGGCTTAAAAGATCAAGATTCACTCGGAATCGAAAGACATTCAGAAGCAACAAAAGCAAAAGCCATGATATTCAAGGAAAAGCAAGTTCGGATAAATCCCGCAAAAGTTCGGAACCGCAACGGGCAAAAGTACTCAGGCATCAAGTGTAACGCCCGGATAATCTTGCTACAGTAATCCCACGCTAATCATGGCACGTCATCCCGATTACTGTTGCTATCCTCGAAATAATTCGAAACCGTTCAAATTCAAAATTCAAATTGATGAAAACAATTAAAGTTTTCAAAATTTAAAATAAAATTGTTCGGTGGTTGACGAATATTACAAGGGTAAATATTATGCAACAAACAAATTTTTATTAAATGCCTAAGTGTTTATAGATAAATAAAGAAAAACAGAAAACCAAACAAAAAAAAGGGGCAAACCCCCCCCCCCTGCTGGACCGCGGCCCAGCTGGCCATCGGGCCAACCAGGCCGGCCCAGGTCGCCCCCCCCCCCACTACTCTCCCTTATCCACTCCCCTCCCCACTCCCCACCGACAGCCTCCCCTCACTCCCCCGAAATATCCTCCCCTGCCCTCGCCCGATCTGGATCGGGGGCGGAGACCCCCGACCGAGACCCCCCGTCGCCCCCCCCCACCTCGCCGGCGGCTCCCGCCGCCCCACCGCCGCCCGGACCCCCCTCCTCCTCCTCTCCACCGCTGGGGATCCCCTCCTCCCCTCCGTCGCCCCCAAGCACGAGCACCCGCCGCCACGGGTCGACCCCGACGGCCCCCGCCCTCCCCGACGCCGGCGCACGCCTCCCCAACCGCCTCCTCGCCGGTCGTCACTGACCTCCACCGAGCCGCCTCCCTAGACCCCGCGGGCGCTGTGAGCTCGCCTCCTTCCCCCCCGGTTCCCCTCTCTTCCCCCCCCCCCGTCGACGACGCCTCCGGCCGCCTCGGACGCCACCGTCGCCGGCGCCCTTTCCCCCCCCCACGGCCGCCGAAACCCCCTTGGCCCGCTCCCGTTCGGGCACCGCGACCACTCCGGCCGCCCGCGCGCCCGGCGTCGTGCCCGCCGGCGCCCCTCGCCCCGCCGGCGCCCTCGTCCCCCGGCGGCCGCCCCGAAACCCCCGACCGAACCCCCGCACGCCGCTCGGCCATCCCCCCCCCCCGTTTACGCCACTGCCGGCCCCGCCCCGTCGCCCCGAATCGCCTCGCCGGCGCCGCTGGCCGCCCGGCCGGTCGCGCCGTCGCTGCGGCCTCCGGCCGCCGTCTTGGGCCTCGGCCGCCCCGGCCCCCGTTGGCCTCGGGCGCGGGCGCGGGCGCCGTGTCCTCCTGGGGTGCGCCCGAACGGGCATCGCCCCGCGCGCCCGCTTGCCCGTTTGCCCCTCGGGGCCAATGACATGGGGGCCCCACCCCCCACACAACAGAACGTTTTTTTTTATTTATTAAAGCAGGGAATAAAAATAAAATGAAAATGAATTAAAACTAATTAACTAATTAATTAATTAATTAATTAATTAATTAATTAAGTAATTAGTCTAATTAATTCTGATTAATTAACCCTAATCACTAATTAACCTAATTAACTAATGTTAATTAACTCTGATTAGGTTAATTAGATATTAGAGAATGACATGCGGGACCCACCTGTCAGGGTTGACTCGGTCAACCCTGTTGACTGATGATGTCAGCATGACATCATGCTGATGTCATAAAAGCATTTTCGAAATTAATTAAATAATTAATTAAATTCCTGAAATTAATAAAATCTTTTAAAAATCATATCTTTTAATCCGTAATCCGGATTAAAATATTTTCAACATGAAAGTTGCTCAGAACGATGAGACGATTTCGGATACGCAGTCCGTTCATCCACCACACCCCCCTAACCTATCGAACCCGCAACTTTCCCCCTCCGGCTCCTCTGCCCGAAAACACGAAACACCGGGAATACTTTCCCGGATGATTTCCCCCTTGACCAGTACCGCCTTATACCACGTTAGGGCACGCCTAGCATCGCTTCTTGACATGTCATGCATCGATATGCATCTGTTTACCTGGTATTCATTGTTTCTTCCCCCTCTTCTCTCCGGTAGACTACGAGACCGACGCTGCTGCTGCCCAGTTCGACTACGGAGTTGACGACCCCTCTCTCTTGCCAGAGCAACCAGGCAAGCCCCCCCCCCTTGATCACCAGATATCGCCTATTCTACTCTATACTGCTTGCATTAGAGTAGTGTAGCATGTTACTGCTTTCTGTTATACCTATTCTGATGCATAGCCTGACATTGATGCTACACCTGTTGATACCTTACCTGCAATCCTAAATGCTTAGTATAGGATGCTAGTTTATCATCATTGGCCCTACATTCTTGTCAGTCTGCCTTGCTATACTATTGGGCCGTGATCACCTGGGAGGTGATCACGGGTATATACTATACATACTACATACTACACAGATGGTGACTAAAGTCGGGTCAGCTCGAAGAGTACCCGCGAGTGATTCACGGATTGGGGGCTGAAAGGACCTTTGTCCCGACGGCCCTCTGTGTGGATCTTTGTGGCGGAGCGACAGGGCAGGTTGAGACCACCTAGGAGACAGGTGGGCCTGGCCCTGTTCGGCGTTCGCGGATACTTAACACGCTTAACGAGATCTTGGTATTTGATCTGAGTCTGGCTACGAGCCTATACGCACTAACCATCTACGTGGGAGTAGTTATGGGTATCCCGACATCGTGGTATCAGCCGAAGCACTTCAGACGTCAGCGACGGAGCGGCGCGCGCCGAATTGGACTGGAACGCCACTAGGCTAGGTCTGCTTTCGGCCGCCCACGCAACGTGCAGGTGTGCTCAGGGCGATGGGCCCAGACCCCTGCGCGCTTAGGTTTAGACCGGCGTGCTGGCCTCTCTGTTTTGCCTAGGTGGGGCTGCGACGTGTTGATCTTCCGCGGCCGGGCATGACCCCGGAAAGTGTGTCCGGCCAAATGGGATCGAGCGTGTTGGGCTATGTGGTGCACCCCTGCAGGGAAGTTTAATCTATTCGAATAGCCGTGATCTTCGGTAACAGGACGACTTGGAGTTGTACCTTGACCTTATGACAACTAGAACCGGATACTTAATAAAACACACCCTTCCAAGTGCCAGATACAACCGGTGGTCGCTCTACCTCAGGGATATGAGGAGGGGATCGCCGGGTAGGATTACGCTATGAGATGCTACTTGGAGATGCTACTTGGAGGACTTCGACCTACCCTCTTCTGCCTGTTGCAAGATGAAGGTGACCAGAACCGTAGTCTTCGATAAGACTAGCTATCCCCCTCTTATTCTGGCATTCTGCAGTTCAGTCCACTGATATGGCCTCCTTACACATATACCCATGCATATGTAGTGTAGTTCCTTGCTTGCGAGTACTTTGGATGAGTACTCACGGTTGCTTTCTCCCCCCTTTTCCCCTTCCTCTCTTCCTGGTTGTCGCAACCAGATGCTGGAGTCCAGGAGTCAGACGCCACCGTCGACGACGACCCCTACTACACCGGAGGTGCCTACTACTACGTGCTGCCCGCTGACGACGACCTGGAGTAGTTAGGAGGATCCCAGGCAGGAGGCCTGCGCCTCTTTCGATCTGTATCCCTAGTTTGTGCTAGCCTTCTTAAGGCAAACTTGTTAACTTATGTCTGTACTCAGATATTGTTGCTTCCGCTGACTCGTCTATGATCGAGCACTTGTATTCGAGCCCTCGAGGCCCCTGGCTTGTATTATGATGCTTGTATGACTTATTTTATTTGTAGAGTTGTGTTGTGATATCTTCCCGTGAGTCCCTGATCTTGATCGTACACATTTGCGTGCATGATTAGTGTACGATTGAATCGGGGGCGTCACATCAAGCCTGAAAGAGTTTAATGGTTACATGACCACTCGGCACTCCGAGGCAAATAGAGGTGGGGCATAATGTTTGTTCATTCGGTGGGTGGAGGACTGGCTGGCTCGACGAAGCTGTTGAGGTTGATGCTATCTGTGATACGGGTGGCGGCATCAAGGAAGGTGTCCATGAAAGACGAAGCTGAGCTTCTTAGTGTTGGCAACCTTGAGAGCCACCAACTTGTCTTCTTTCACATCCCTGTAGTGCACTCGGACCAGCGACAAAGCGACGTCAGCACCACAATGAGCAGATGACTTCTTCCATTCCTGCACTCGACCAGGGATTTGATTCAGTCGAGTCATCAAAGACTCAACATCCTGTGAGAGTTCTTCCTGAGGCCAGAGTTCAGCATCAATCCGCGTCATTGCCGCCTTCAGTCGGGCGAGATAACCCACAGCACTGTCCAGGCGAGACTCCAACCGCAGCACGTTCATTGCAACATCATCCTTGACAGGAGAGTTGATGGGGTCAAGACCCATTTCGAATCGCCTAATTTCAGCTTCAAAGTCTGGACAAAGTTCTACACAGTCGGAAAAGCAGTGAGTCAACAGTTAAACAAGACGTGTCAGTCGACATCAACAAACCAGTCGAACAGGAGGAAATACCTTCAAGCTTCGAGACCAAATTCGCAGCAAGCTGCCCCAAATAAGACTCCAGTTCGCCCTTCTTGGCCTTAAGGCTCCCAACTTCGTCGGTCAAACTTTCCTTGTCTTTCTTCAGTTGCACAACCTCCCGGTTAGCTTCAGAAATGGAAGTCTTCAGCTTGGAGTTCTCCTCTTCCAACTTGCCGACTGAGGCCAACTTCTTGTCCGCAAGTGTTGTTTTCTCTCGCGCCTCCTTCTTGGTCGCGGCAAGGTCCTGATCCTTCTATTCCAGAGCTTGCTTCATTTTCTCTAAAGAAATAACATTCTTTAGACGAGCTTTAAGTTGACGGTTTTCACTACGCACATCTGTTCGAGTGGAATCACTCGGTTCAAAGAGACTGAAAAAAGAGAGAGAATCATAAGGTGGGCGGTTGACGAGTGGTTACCTTCCATGATAGCTACTTCGTCCTGGGCCTTCTTGAGGTGCTTCTTGGCCAAATCCAGGTCAAGGTCGAGGCTGATTTGCTTCTTATTCAGTTCAGAAAGTTGAGCTCCAAGATCACAAGACTTCTACAGTCAGCAAATAAGATATGTCAGTCGACAGAAACAAAGGTCAATCACAGTGAAAGTTGCTCTAAGACTACGCCGAATCAAACATTCAACAGTAGTCTCAGGGACTACACCCAGTGGGTGCACTTGGCGTGCCCCCACTGGTCATGTTTTACACTCGGCATGGTCCGCCCAGCATGAGTATAAAAAAAAAGAGAGAGATTCTCAGACCCCAGTCGACTACCAGCAGTCGACCGTGCTCTCGGGACTACACCCAGTGGGTGCACTCTGCGTGCCCCCGCTGGTTCAGAAAAACACTCGACTCAACCTGGTCGATTCAAGTGGAAGAACTGTTGAGCTGTAAGTCAGAAACACCCAGTGGGTGGTTGAATGCGAAATACAGACCCATGATAGATGCACATAATAGGTTCCAAAACGCTCATCCAAGGACACAGTGTTGACAGTGAAGCAACAGTCGCAACTAACCTTGACGTTGGCTTACAAAGCAGTAGTGGCGTTGTAGGCAACATGACTGGCCTCATGCACCACCTTCATCTGCTCCATCACGAGGTTCACTTGGAGAAGAGCCTCCCTGGCGGCACTCGGCGGGTCGTCTGGAGTTTGGTATGCAGCGAAGAGTGATGGTGGCAATCCAGTTGGAGCAGTCACAGGGTCAGAAGCATGGAGTTGTACTGGAGTGGTAGAGGTCTAAGCAGTCGACCCCGAAGGACGGTCAGTCGACAATGGATTGGCAAAGGTAACATTGCCCTGAGCCAGATCTTTGGATTGCTGGACCACCACCTCAGGCGCTGATGTCGACTGAGGCACCTGACCCTCGGCTGTGCTCCCACTTGAGGCCCTAGCCCTCCTTCTCCTCTCTCTCAGAGGCTCTTCCTCTTCATCATCCGGAAGCTCAATGACGTCCCGCGGAGCTGCAACAGAGAGCAACCTTCAGAGTTCAATCGACCAAAAATCCAGTCGGCAGAATAAATTCAAGATGGAAAGGGCGTACCAGCTTTAGAAGTGGCCGTGTCATTGGTCTCCTCATCACCTGGGGCCTTGTCAACATCCATATCAGTAGCAGAAGTTCCAGGGCTGGGAGAGTTCATAATCCACTCGGTCAAAGCAGAAGTATCAGTCAGAAGAAGAAAACACAGAAAGACAAAGCACTTGCCCAGAGGCAACAGGAACGTCCATCTTGATCTTGGGCAAGGTCTTCCGAGCCTTCGAAGGCGCGACCTTGGGCTGCTTGGCGACCTTCTCCGTCGGCTCCGGAGTCGAAGTCCGAATGCACTTCTGTGCTTGAGTACTTGGGGCCGCGGTCTTGCCATGCCCGCCGCTGGATTTTGGAGTTGCTTCGATCGACGCTCCAAGCATGGTCGTGAGTCAACCACCTCGTCGTCGTCCGACTCATCACTTTCCTCCTCGTCATCATCTTCTGGAAACTACCAGTCGCCGCTTTCTTCCGCGCCGTCCTCTCCCTCCTGGTCTTGCTCCAGACCTTGCTCGCCGTTGGGTATCGAGTACATGTCAGTATAAACCTACAAGACAAGAAGTCGATCAAACATCAGTCAGATTCAGAAACAGTTACAAGACAGATTGAAGTTCACTCGGTAGCAGAAATCAGACCTTATCCGGCTGGTTGTCGGTGTCAAATGGGTCGACCCTCCTGGCTCCCCTAGGGTTGTCCTTGTTCCTGGTAATACCCTTCAACCACAGGGCCACCATCTCGTCCGTAACCACCTCCGGATGAACCCGAGCAGTGTCATTGATACCCTAGTACATCCACATTGAGTGGTCCCGGGCTTGGAGTGGTTGAATACATCGACTGAGGAACACCTCCAACAAGTCCATACCAGTCACGCCCTGACGGACCAACTTGAGCACCCTCTCGACCAACATGTTCGTCTCTACTTTCTCCGTTGTAGTCACGATGAGAGAAGAAGGCTGCTGGGCGCGATCTAGGGAAAAAGGAGGAAGACCAGTCGAGTGACCAGGGGTCGCAATATCCTGGCAGTAGAACCAGGTCGACTGCCAGCCCCTGGCCGACTCTGGAAGTGTCATAGTAGGAAAAGTGCTCCTCTTCCTCATCTGGATCCCTAGACCCCCGCACATCTAGATCACGTGTGTTCTCTCATCACTCGGGTTCGCTTTCTTTCTGGTCTGGGAGCGGATTGTGAAAATGTGTTTAAAAAGACCCCAATGCGGTTGACAGCCCAGGAAGTTCTCGCACATGGACACAAACGCAGCAAGATATTTGATGGTGTTGGGAGAGGAGTGGTGAAGTTGGGCCCCGAAAAAGTTCAGAAATCCCCGGAAAAAAGGATGCAAAGGAAGGGAAAACCCATGGTCGACGTGGGTAGCAAGGAGGACGCACTCACCCGACCGGTCGAAGCTCCGTCTCCCCCTCCGGCAGCCTCGCGGCCACGACAGTAATCAGACCGGAGGCGGTCAGGTCCTCCAGATCCTCTTGCCGAAGAGTGGAACGGATCCAATCTCCTTGAATCCACACCGGCGGCAGCCCGGACCTCAACGACAGTCCTCGATTGGTTTTCTTCCCCTTCGCCGCCCCTGTTGCCTTCTTTGCACGCTCTAGTGCTGCCATCTTGTCCTTCACCATGTTGGGACAACACACTGGTAGGGTGGCGGCGGCGAGGGCGGAGGAAAATGCAATGGAGAAGCAGGGAGAGAAAAGGGAACGGGGGCACATAGTGCAGACGCCTCGGCCCCGACGCTTTTAAAGGCCAATTTCCGAGTGGCTGACGCATGGGTCCGCGCAATCCTGTCAAATCCCGCAACAGACGCTCCCCGAGTACTTGGCGAAAAAGGTGGCACGGAAATCAAGGCGCCCATGTCTATCCGTCCTGCTTGCTACGGCGCGCTCCGCCTCGCGCGCTTCCCCAAATTTTTGAATCCCGTGAGGTCCGGGATCCGCAGTAACCAATCGCGCCGAAGACCTCGCATCGAAGCAACACTCGACAGGGTAATAGCATGATTACACTCGACACCTCCTGAATAGATCAAGGCGACTGAAGCGAAGCCGACGTTTCAGCACAAGCCTCTAACCCAGCATGAATACTCGTGAAGCACGAGAGCCAAAGTTGGACCAACTCCAACCTTCTTTCCACTCGGTCCTCAATCCATTCAGGGACTAATGATGATGACATAGACCTAGGATAGGGTCATAGGCTTGACCTATACGCCCCACCCAAGGTCACTACCCTAGAAGCAAAGACATTTAAAGAGCAACAGAGGGTATCAATTGAAGTAGTCGAGTGCAAGCCACTCGACAAATCACCTCACTCGGATACCCCTCATTCCTATAGTCACTCGACTATATAGAAGACCACTCGACCAAAGAAGACCAGGAGTCACTAAGGACAAAAATGGTCAGACGTTCACTCCGTAGTCTTTAAGACCATTGAATACACTTTACAGCTGGCGTTATCAGTAACGCCCTACCTTTATGTACATTGAACCCCTGTAACGGAGGTGGGCTGGGGTCCTGGCGCACTCTATATAAGCCACCCCCTCCTCCGAGACAAGGGTTCGCACACCCTGTAACACACACCATCTTCCAGTCGACCGCCTCAGGGCACCGAGATCTAGGGGTTTTACCTCCTCCGAGAGGGGTCTGAACTCGTAAACTCGTGTGTACATCCTCGCCGTACCTAGGACCTTGCCTCCTCATACTTACCCCCTACTCTTACTGTCAGTCTTAGTACCACGACACCGCCGTCATCGCCCCTCCATCATCGGAGCCGGGTAAACATTGTTGTAGTAGACAGTAGGAAGTCGTCGTGCTAAGGCCCAAGAGGACCAGCGCACCAGAACAGCAGCCGCCGCCGATGAAGAGAAGCGTAGACCGAAAAGATCTAACCTGAAGACACACAAACACAAACGAACGAAGACCGGATCCAAATAGATCCACCAAAGACAAACACCGACCAAATCCCGCAAGATCCGTCGAAGACAAATCTCCACACGCCCTCTGATAATGCTAGACACAGATCACAACACTTTTTGGGATTAAGGAGATGCAGAGAACTCTAGAGTTGGATTTTGCTGTGAATCTTTGATCTGAAATAGTGATACGAGGGCGCCTCATAATTTGGGCTTACACAATCCACTACTGGAATATGCAATTTTTCCTAGTGCCCGGAGTTTTCAATTGGAACAAACCCACTACTCTGGAATATGCAATTTTGCCTAGTGCCCGGAGTTTGCGGTTGGAGCAAACTCATAAATCCCGAGTTTGGAGTTGGAGCATACTCATTATCGGGCAACTGCCTCTAGTAGCTCACCAACATACAAGGATGCAAACCCTGTCCAAACCTAGTTCGTACATTGGATGATTGGACGTTAAGAAAAGAAAAGTTTCTCGGACACGAAATTCTACTCCCTCTGTAAATAAATATAAGAGTGTTTAGAACACTACTTTAATGATCTGAACGCTCTCATTTCTTTACGGAGGGAGTACTAGCATCGATCTTTTGGATTAAGGCAAAACATGGACAGAGACGATCGATCTTCCTCTGAGACACCTGAAACTGACTCGATCGTCGATCAACCCAGCAAGCATTGCCGTAGAGCATCTCCAACCGTTGCCCCCCCCCCCCCCCCCCGCCCCCGCCCCCGGACGCATAAAAATTGCCCCCTGAAGGCGAGCCGGCGATACATTCGGCGCTGGGGGCAGTTTTGCACCCAGTCGTCGCCCCCAGACGCCGATGTTGGCACACTTTTCAGCCCCATTTCGGCGAATAAAGCCCATATGGGCGAGAATAGGCCCATATTCAGTGTGGTTCGCCGTGGCTTGACGTTCAATTAACAACATAAATATTTTTTATCACATATTTCAAAATCAAATACTTTAACAAAATAGTACAACAACAAATAGTTCAATACAAATTATATAGTTCAACAAATAAAAACTCATATTTCATCACACGTCGCGCCCGGCGTCGCCCTTGAGCCTCCATTGGTGCTCTATCAGATCTTGCTGCAGTTGATGATGCACCTGTGGGTCTCGGATCTCCTGACGCGTATCTTGCGCCCGGTGGGCGTGCACCCGCCGCTAAACTGTCCCTCCGCGGCCGGAAACGGCGGCTGGAAACGCCCAGCTGATGTCGGAGGGGCTGCCGCGGTGAACCTCTGCTATTTTTCCGACGGGGAATGGCTATCTAGCGGTGAAGGGCGGCGGGCGGCGCCGGGATATAGCTAGTGGCGGCCGAGGGCGCGGGGGGTGGGAGGCAAGTCGGGGAAGAAAATCTTGACTTTTCACCCGACGGTGTGGGTCAGCCGCGCTTTTCCCTTGCGCCGGAGCCCCCGACCGCCCCCCAGCGTGCCGGGTTCGGCCTGCGGCCGCCGGGCGCAAAAAAGGACAGAACCGGCGCTTTTCGTCGTCCTGCGAGCGCGACTGGGGCGTTTTTTTGGCGCCGGCACCGAAAAAGTCGCCTGGGGGGCCTGTTGGGGGCGCGGCTGGAGATGCTCTTAGTACGTAAGTCTAAGTCCATGTCGTCAACGCCATGTTGGTTGGCCTTTCGCATTCGTCGACCCACTCGCTATAGATGTTGATGGGTTTGGTGAGGGCATGCGCCTTGGTGGCCACTAGTAGAAAAGGGGGCAATGGTCCAGGACAAGTCAGCCCATTAGTCCCGATTCAATCCAGAACTGGGACCAATGGGGGCATTGGACCCAGTTCGTGAGCCCCGGGGGCCGGCCGGGCCACATGGGCCATTGGTCCCGGTTCGTCTGGACCTATTGGTTCCGGTTGGTGGGACGAACCGGGATCAATGCGCCTCGCTCCTGGCCCACCACCATTGGTCCCGGTTGGTGGCTTAAACCAGGACCAAAGGCTGCCCTTTAGTCCCGTTTCACGCCACCAACCGGGACTAAAGGGTTGGCCCTTGTTGCGGTCAGAGTTTAGTCCCACCTCGCCAACCAAAGGGGAATCAGACCGGTTTATAAGCCCCTCCCTCTCTCCCTTTGTTGAGCTCCTCTCAAAATAAAAATAGATGCCCTTATACAGGAAATTTAATCTAAATTCATATTAAATGTCTCTGAAATTAGTAGAAATTTATTATGAATTTAGGTTGAATTTTCTCTATAAGCGCATCTATGCTCATTTCTGAGCAGTTTTTTATATATTTTTTTTCTTTTCTGCTATATTTATTTATTTTTCTTTTTATTTCTGAGTTGTAATAAGTCATTAAAAATAAGCATCCATGCTCATTTTTTAGTTAAGTTAATCATAACTATTTTTTCTTCTATTTATTTCTGAATTGTAATAAGTCATTAAAAATAAGCATCTATGCTCATTTTTTAAGTAAAGTTAATCACAACTATTTTTGCTTCTATTTATTTCTGAGTAGTTTTTTATATAGTTTTTTTTCTTTTCTGCTATATTTATTTTTTTTTCTTTTTATTTCTGAGTTGTAATAAGTCATTAAAAATAAGCATCTATGGTACCAATGCCCGCCTTTTGTCCCGGTTGGAGCCACCAACCGGGACCAAAGGTCCTCGTTTCCCGCCCTTTGGGCTGCCGAAAAGAGGTCTTTGGTCCCGGTTGGTTGCTCAAACCGGGACAAAAGGCGGGCATTGGTACCGGTTTGCCGTACGAACCGGGACCAAAGCCTTTGCTATATAAGTAGCACTGTCGCCCCGACCCGAGTTCGATCTCTCCCGACGCCGCGCGCCGTCCCCTGCCGCCACCTCGCCGTCGCCGCCCCGCCCCGACGCCGTCGCCGCCCCGCCTCGACGCCGTCGCCGCCCCGCCCCGACGCCGTCGCCGCCCCGCCCCGACGTCGTCCCCTGCCGCCCCGACACGTGCCGTTGCCGCCCCGCCCCGCTGCCGTCGCCGCCCGCCCTGCCGCCCCGACGCCATCGCCGCCCCGCCCCGACGTCGCCACCCGCCCTGCTGCACCTCACCGTCGCCGTCGTTGTCGCCGTCGCCGGCCGTGAGCAACTTTATTTTATTTTTGTTAGATTTTTTTAGATTTTTTTGTTAGTTCATAGATTTATTTGTTACATTAGATTTGTAGTAATTTAGATATGTAGTTCATATTGTGTAATTTAGATTGTGTAATTAATTTGTTTATATTATGTTAGATTTTTTTTGTTAGTTCATAGATTTATTTGTTAGATTAGATGTGGTGTAATTTAGATATGTAGTTCATATTGTGTAATTTAGATTGTGTAATTAATTTGTTCATATTATGTTAGATTTTTTTCTGTTAGTAGATTTTTTTGTTAGATTTTGTTAGATTTTGTTAGATTTTTTTTAGATTTTTTTGTAGTTCATAGATTTTTTTTGTTGGATGTGTAGTAATTTAGATGTGTAGTTCATAGATTTTTTATCACATATATGCAAAGGTCGAATATGTCAAATTTTTATGATTTTTTTCTGTTCATAGAATCTTTATGATTTTTTTCTGTTGTAATTTTGTTTATAGAATTTTAATGATTTTTTTGTTCATAGTACGTATTTAGAAAAATGAAAAAAATAAGAAGAGAAAGTGTTTAATATAATTAGTTAGAAAAATACTAGTTTATTTTTAGTAAGTACTACTTTATTTTATTTATAGTAAGTGCTTCATATATAGTTGAACTAGCTAGTTGATTTAATAAACTACTTTATTTTACTATATATAGAAGTAGTTTGTTTTTAGTAAGTACTACTTTATTTATTTATAGTAAGTGTTTAGTAGTTGAACTAGCTAGTTGATTTAATTAATAAAACTACTTTATTTAACTATATATAGAAGTAGTTCCCGCATCGATGTCGGCGATGCCTATCCCGCATCCTTGTCGTCGTCGACTCGGCGGTGGAGGCTTGCTTGATCAGGGCCATGTTCGGGACTGGGCTCCACCGGGCTGGTATTGGGAGGTGCTACCTTCCGGGGGACGTAGGTTGGTGAGGAGGCAACCCCTTGTTGACCCGATCCTTGTTTGGTGGCGGTCGCGTGGGACAGTGATGGTGTCGAGGCTTCCGAACACCGCGGAGGTGGTACGTCACCGTGTCAGCGAGGAGGACGAGCACGTCCGTCGCTACATGGTTGCATTGGAGGGTAGGTTCGACAATACCTGACAGGTTCTTCAGGGATCTCACTGGAGCTATGATCCTGTGATGGTTCCTTATATTTGGGTGTCCACCGCCCGCGTCGATACCCGTCGAACGCTACAGTTCTAGTTGTATTAGTGATGCTATATTAGTGATAATATTCGATGATGTACGGACACCAAGAGATGATGTACTTTTGCTTATAATTATTGAATGCATGCTAATTTGAATACTACTTTATTTTATGATTTGGTTTTGCTTATTTTATGATTTGGTTTTGCTTATTGAATGCTCATATTGGATAAGTTCTCCTTCATTCTCGTGTGCTAGACAATTTGATGTAATAATGCACTCGGGAATGAAAGGAGGAGATACGTACATCATCGATAGTCAACCCGTGATTAATAATCTAGTTTAATATTTGAATTATGAACATAGGCCGGAAATGTCATACTCGGACGACGAAAACCGCCCGGGGGAGTGCGACTGGTGCCACGACGACCGAGGTATCTGCGACAGGTTCATTGAGCTGGACGAAAATCGTCGCTTTAGCATTAAGCTCGAGGAGACCTTCGATGTTCATACGGTACGCAACCGACGACAATAGTTTTTTTTCGTAATTACTCATGACTTCAACTATTTTAATCATGACAATATTTTTCATCTTTTCCAATTCGACTAGCTTATCCCATGCTTTGCAAGACGCTATGTCTTGGAGAGGATGGGTTTTGAAGACCATGAAAGTTTCGAAACCAAAAAAATTATCCTAAGTACCCATCATGGTGTGGATTTTCAAGTAAAGTTGTACAATGCTCAGAGTGTAACCCATTTTGGTTGCAAAAATTGGGAAGCACTTTGCAAGATGTATTGTCTTGATGAGGGTATGCTTGTCACCATGGATCTTGGTGATCCTACAATCGATCAAGAGAGACCTTCGATTTGGGTCCTTTTGAATACACCTCCAATTCTTCCCCCATGTGAGCTTAACATAGTTATTAAGTAATTTATATTGTTTATTTCAAAATAGTTGACAACTTATCTCCATTGACAGCTTATTTTCATTCTTCAAAGAATGTGCGGAAGATGGTAGACAGAACCTACTACACTGAAGGCTCCGAATTAACTTATCAGGAGAAAAATCATCTGGTCGCATTTTATACTGATCTTGAGAATTACAATATCTACAATCAAACTTCTCAACATTATGGTCAATACGTGCCACTAGTGCACGTATTGAACTACGGTAACTACCATGGAGATACCCTGGTAAGATTTTTTTACTATTACGACATCCGTGATCTTTTTGCACACTTCTAAAACTAGTACATCATTGCTAACTACGAAGTTATTACTATGTTTTTCAACAGATAATCCCGAATGATTGTGTGCCTCATCTGATGTATACACATGGTAGCCTTCATGTTTTGAACATACAACCAGGTCGTCCTACGAATCTCAATTGTCCATACCGGGTTTCTAAAAGAAATGGAGACATAACAATCAAAGAATGGAAAAAATGTATGGACAGTCGTAAGGAGCTTCTTGGAAGCAACAAGCAGCGATGGGCAAGAATTGGAGACAGGATGATCGCCATTCTTCATAATGGAGAGTCAGGGTCTATATTGTTTTATGCTATCTTACCTTAAGGGTGTTTAGATCCTACCTGATACTGATGATCATGTGCTAAGAACAATTATGTAGGGTTGGGTTCGATGACTATGAGGATGATGATCGTATGACTTATTATTAATAACGAGTAGAAGTTGTATGATGATGCATAGGACTTATTATTATATATGATGATGTATGATGCGCATGCATGAGCATGTTATATCAGCGGGTGAAATGAACATAGCAGCAGTGTTGATAAACCAAGGACGAAGATATAAGAGAGGACACTTCTCTCTATTAGCTAGCTAATAACAACCTAAAAATAACCCCCAAAATCCCTAAAGCAGCCACATTTGTAAAAAAACATGAACTTTTGGTCCCGGTTGGAGCCACCAACCGGGACCAAAGGCCCCCCCTGACTGGGCTCGGCGGACCGGCCACGTAGAGGCACATCTGTCCCGGTTCGAGTTTGAACCGGGACTAATGGGTGGAGGTATTAGTAATGACCCATTAGTCCCGGTTCATGAACCGGGACTAAAGGCCCTTACGAACTGGGACTAATAGGTGTTTTTCTACTAGTGGGCGTACCTCTCCTTCGCAGTTGTAGCATTCGGCCTCGGTGTTTTGTTGGGTTTCGTCGTGTTTTGTATTGCACGAGTGTGCTACCTTATTTTTACCTTGGTCCCGTGTACACCATAGTGTTTCTCTATGTCTCTTGTGGCTTAGACTATTTCATACAAGTTTAATCATATTTTAAATTTGAAATTTGTCAAAGTATATTTGATATTGGGTTTGTTTTAGAGATACAACCGAAAGGAAGACGCACATTCAAAACGGAATTTATTTTAACATGTATAGCTGTTCAAAGTTTAAGATTCAAAAGTTCGCAAAAAAAAAGTTTAAGATTCAAAATGAAATGCATGTGCTAGTGAGTGAGAGAGAACCCACTCTGTGTGCGTGCGGTGTGAGAGTAAAAGGAGAGGTGACATGAAAAATGGTGAAAAACTGGACATGGCGTAAAGTTGATTGATGGATTGATGAAATACATGATTATGCTACTCCGGCAAGTTTATATGCATCCTAATCTGAAACCGAGTCCACAGTTGATCCATGCGCGGGAATTCCCGTGCACAGGAGAACTACTTTTCTCTTGGGGCCACGCATTTTATTATCTAGAGGATGCCCCGCGTTTTGCGGTAGGAATTTGTGTTGAGCATATGCAAACCTCAAATTGATAACGATTGTAAATAAAACGGTCCTAATGCTAACTGTCGAAACTTTGATATAAGCAATGGCACAAAACCTGATAAACAAAGCTGATAAAATAGATGTTTGAAATAGGAGAAATAATGTCAACACTATGCTCTAATTTTCGCCTTTCAACATTTACCTTATAAAGGATGAGCTGGGTGCTAGGCAGAACCACAGCGTCCACGTCACCTATGAATAGTGCTAGCGAGAGAGAAAAAAGAGCGAGCGAGCAGCGCTGAGAAAAGGTGAGCGAGCAGCGCGACCTAATCTCCCCCGCGACCTCCGCCTCCTCTCCTGCCGCCGCCGCCTCCTCCTATCTTTTCCTCGATGTCGCCAGGGCCTCGCCCTCACCGGCCACCGGCGACCTCCCAGCCCCCCTTCTCCGCCATCACCGCATCGCAGCCCTCACTTGTCCCCCTCCCCCTTCCTCTCTACGCGCCGCCGCTCCTCGCCTTCCCTCCTCGCTGTCGCGTCCCTACCCAGATCCGGGCTCCCTCCGCGGACGAAGCATCAGAGGCGAAAGCCATGAGCGACGGCGAGCGCGACAACGACGACGTTGCGACCACAAGCGCCGCAGGTGAGCCCGCCGCCCTCCCGGTCGAGGGCCGATCGATCAATTGGTCATCGAGTCGGTTTTTATTCGTCCCATCTCGCTTATCTCTGGCATCCTCCAGATGATGACGACGGCGATTACGAGGTGTCTGGTGGAGGGAATCGCCCTCCTGGGGAATTTTGCACAGTTCATAGTATTAGGATCAAAATGGTGCTAAAAGGAATCTTCTCTTGTGGTGGTTCTGTTTCTAAGAAAGTCACAGGGAAGAGGCTCTGGGAGAGGGGTTTGATTTTCCTTTTCGGGTTTTGCAGAACGAATGCACAAATTCCTACTGCAGGTATGGCTTCATTCCTCGTCTTTCTCAGTCACTAATGACTTAAGAAACTGCTTGATGTTGAAAGGTACCAGTTTTGTGAAAAGAGTAGAGATATAGAGAGATGTGTATCAATAAGCTTGGACAAAAAAAGAGCGAAGCTCTATGTTCTGAAATAGAGGCAGAGCAGCAGCTATAGCACCCCTTGAGAGATTGTGTTCATTGATTCCCACCGTATATACAACTGAACAACTAATATCTTTCTCTATACATTGGAATTAAGCTCATAAAATTTCCTTTATCATGTGCTTTTCCTGCTGCAGATCGCTTTTTGTTTTTGTATCTGGTTGCTGCAGTAGCCATTGAATAGTGATTATGTCCATGAGTAGTCACACACTCTTTTAAAAAAAATTCTTCTCATTAAGAAGGTTTGTGTATTTTGTTTGTACTTATGAAGGTTTGTGTATTTTTTTTTCGTCGGTGATGTTGCATATACATTTGAGGAAATTGATGATATGGTTCAGAGAGACAATTTAATCATATTCCAGCTCTGGTCCTTTCAGAACTGCTTGCTTTGGGAAAGGAGGTCAGCCTGTTTCACCCATGAGACCCCGGAGGTAACTCAATTCCTGCTTAGGTCGTCGTTCGTAGCATCCTCTCTACATTCATTGTTCTTGTTCTTGGAGGACCTCTGAGATAAGTATCTATTTCTGCAGGACCACTACACCACAGACGAATCTGGTTTAACAACCATGAACACCGAAGAAATCCATCAGCCTGGGTTGCCAGGTTCTCCACCGTTTGACCAACAATTTACTATGGGCTCTTGCTCTGGTCAGCTCAGCTGTTATTATTGTACAATCCTCACCTTATATTACGTATCAAAGAATTATAAATAAACAAGGTGAGTCATTATTTGACGTTGAATCTTTGTTGGTATATCTTTCATAGTGTTATACATCCATACTGTGTTACTTCTACTCGGTGGTGGAGAGATCCGGAAAATGCGGATCGGCCCCAGGCGTCGCCTGACACTGGAGCCCTGCTGGTCGCCGCCGCCGGTGCCGACGACGGCGTTGTCGGGCGGCTCCCGATACTCGTGCCTGGCGGAAGCGGACACGGAGGAGGCAGGGCTGCCGGTGGAGGAGGGCTGCGTGGATCCATCCACCAGCGCTCGACCGCCGCAACCAGTCGCTTCGGGACACAGGAGGAAGTCCGACCAGGAGCTTGCGGATGAATTCTGGCAGATATTGGCTACCCCACGTTGGCGTCTAGGGTGTGGGAGAATCCATCATCTAACTCGACAGGTGAGGTTGTTCATGTGTGCAGGTTGGAGTCTGTCGGGGTTCGGCATGAGGAGAAGGCCGGGGAAACCAACAACTCGATCGAACCGGCGTCTTCATCAGCGCCGCTGGGGGCGGATAGGCGAGATGTCGTTGGGGTGCCGCCGCGGTCTAGGGCTTTGGTCAAGCCGTGGATCGGTCCGATCCCGCCCCCTCAGTTATCTCCTCCTCGGACGTTTGCCGACGTCATGCCGCATGCATGCTTCGGCGCGCCGGAGGTCTCGCAGCAGTCCAGGTCACCGACGGCGCATTCACGCGCGCATGAGCGGGGAGTCTCGTCCAGGGACATTCAAATTTCCGATCCGGGCATCACGGCGGGGCCAGAGCCACCTCTGGGCCAGACGAATCCTAGACGTCCGCTTTGCATGGTTAATCTTAACCATTGGCTGTGGCATTTGTGGAACCGGAGGACGCAAGTGGGAAACCCTAATCTCACTCATTCCTTTGCGGCCGTCGTCCGCTCCACGGTCATGACGCGTGGTGATGCAGCCGCGCTGCCGGGGCTCCACGCCGCCCTTCATGCCCGCCCAACACCCGCCACCCCTCAGCCACCCGACACTGCTTCGTCCGGTGGCGCTCCAGGTTTCGTTCCGGGGGTCTACCCGCCGGTGCAGCCGACGCAACTACTGCCGCCGCCGGGGACCCTCGCGATGGCACAACAACAGGCTGGGTTTCAGCCACCGGTACATCATCAGCAAGTGTACCAGATGCCCATCCAGCAGCAGCTCATCGCAGGTCAGCAACAGCCGTTCATCTTTCAGCCGTCGACAGGTTATGTGCATCAGCAGCAGCAGCCCCCGGTGTTTTCGTATCAGCCGTCAGGTGCTCCTACGCAGCAGCTAGCTCCTCCCGCCGGTGTGCAACCGGTTGCCTTCAACGCCGGGCCGGCGTACAATGCTACTGCAGGGCTGCCAGCCAATTCTCGTCCTCGCAAACCGAGGGGCAGCAAAGGGGGACGTCCAAAATTCCATCAGGCTCCGGTGCACCAAACTACCGCAGTCGCCGCAACGCAAGGCCAGCAGGGGGTTGCACCTGCTCTCGTCGCTGGTCCAAGTCTGCATGCAGGTCATGGACAGCTCGTACCTATACAGACGCCACATCAACTTCAGGCTCAATCCGCAGTTGCAACGGTGCCTAAGAAGATGTGGTGCACTAAATGTCAGGCTACCAGTCACCTTGCTGACGACTGTGAGACACAGCAATATCTCTTCATATGCAACAAGACGAACCATCCGATGACCTTGCGCCGTTGCCCCGCTCTTAAGATGCCGAAGCCGGCAGCGACGCTTTGTGGATATGGTAATGAGAATATGGCCTTCTTTCAGATGCCCGATAACGTCTGCAGGGAGGATCTTTCTCCACAAATTTCCCCAACAGCGCTTGTCACGATATCTGGTGGCTCTATCTCTCCCAGTATTGTGGAGGCCGAGGTTGCAAAGATTGCACAATATCAGCAGCAGTGGACCTGGGAAGCTATATCACATGGTCAGAATGCTTTTCTTATGTCTTTCCCTAGTGAGGAGGTGCTTCAGAGAGTCACTGGGTTTACCGTTTTCATCAAGTCGCACAATGTCACGATAGAGTTCAAGGCCTGGAAGTCTGAGGAGATACCGCACCGTTTCGAGTTAATACCTATTTGGGTGCACGTTCATGGGGTGCCTCACATGCTTCGTCACTTCTTGGGTCTTTGGGCAGTTGGCTCGGTCATTGGTGCCACTATGGATGTGGACCTACTTTGCTTGCGCCGTAGAGGCATTATTCGCATACAGGTGGGAGTGCTAAACCTCGACGCTTTCAAGAGGAGCACAATTGATTCCCTCTCGTCGGACGTTGTTGTTCAGAAGAAGGGATATGAGTTTCGATATAGCCTGGAAGGGCCAGATTTCCGTGTTGATGACGACTTTGTGCCTCGTGTTTGGGAGCATGATGATGACCACGAAAGTGACAGGGGTCATGACAGAGAAGACAATATGAGGCCTAATGATACAAGCAAGAGGCCCAAAGCTGTGTCATCATCTACTACTCAGCCGGCTAGCATGACCACGGGAGGGGTGGTGCCCATGCAGATCGCTACTGCCACTCATGGTCCTTGTGACCCTTCATAGCCAGGGAAGTTCATTGTTGTGACACCACCAAACCCGAACAAGCGTACATCTTCCAAGCCAGCTTCTCCGACTTCTCAGGGGTCGTCGTCGTCGGGCGGGTCGAGTTCGACTACTGCGCACTTGGCGCTGAAGATCAACCTACTCTGGCCTTTGTTCCTCTGGAGGCTAATCGGTCACCATCTCCACCGAGTTTACCTGCGGCGCGGCTTCACCATGCCGAGACGCAGCCCTCACTAGTGGGGCGCGCATCCCCGGAGGGTGCCGCGGTTGGAGTGCCGCTGCCTCCCTCGCCTGGGCTGTAGTCACTAGCTCGACGGGGGGTGATCTTTTCCCCATCCGTTAAAGCTGACCACGAGCAGGCGCTGGCGGAGCTGCGGGCTTTACCATCTGCGTCATCATCACCAGGTGAGGCGTCGGCGACCGGAGCGAGCACAACGGTGGAGCTGGACGTGCAGCCCTCACGGGCTGTGACATCATCGCCGGACCCATCTACGCCGCCCTTCAGGGGCTCCGGGACACTGGATGCCGCGGAATCCACAACAACACCACTCAGGCGCAGCGGCCGTCATCCCGTTGGTGCAGACGACGCTTCAGCTACCGACGAGGATTCGATGATGAAGGCCATGCGCAGAACGGCTGCTCGCAACCTCAACGTCGAAGGTACTTCCGCCACCAAATCCTTTTTGTCTTTTGATAATGCCAAAGTTTCTTCGAATATTGCTAGTCTTGGTATTTCATTAGGAAGAAGTGAAAAAGCGGTTGATTTTTCTGTTAAGGCTCTTAAGCAAATGGAGTTCGGCCGGCTTACGGTTGCTCCTAAATTGCCTATGTTTGTGGATCCCGTAATATCAGATGAGGAGGATGAGGAAGCTGAAGCTAATAATGAAGGCAAGCTCCTTTCCCATCTGGTTAAAGACACAACTGAAGTGGACTTGGATGATACTGAGCGTGACACTATGCTAGATGAGCTTGTCGCCTCGGTACGAAAGAACAAGTCTAATTCAGCAAAGAAAAAGGGACGTCCACATAAGAAAGCAAAGGTCTCTAAACAAAAAAAATGTATATCATGAGAGGAATGTTTTGGAATAGCAGAGGTCTTGGGGACTTGGCTAAATACAAACATATTTCCGATTGTGTTAGGGATCATGCTCTAGACTTTGTGGCCATCTCTGAGTGTGGCAAAAGAGACTTCCCAACACGTGATCTTGACCATTTTTCAAGTGGGTACGATTACAAATGGCACATCCTACCGCCATCTGGGAGGTCTGGGGGCATACTGCTGGGTATACACTCCACATATCTGGAACTCATGTCCACGTCTAAGGGGGAATATCATATCAAATTCCACCTTAGAAATAAATCCGACAACTTCCTTTGGAACTTGGTGGCAGTTTATGGCGCCGCTCAAGAGCAGTTTAAGTTGGCTTTTCTCAAAGAATTGGTCAATACCTGCCGAGAGAATCCTCATCCTATGTTAATCGGGGGGGATTTTAATATTATACGCTACCAGCAGGAAAAAAACAATGACCGGTTTGATTCAAGATGGCCGTTTCTTTTTAATGATGTTATTGACAGTCTCGATTTGAGGGAACTCACTACGTTTGGTCGTCAGTATACCTGGGCCAATAACAGAGCAAACCCAACCTATGAAAAACTTTACCACCGACTGGGAATATAAATATCCCCTAGCTTCGGTATGGACACTAGAAAGAATCGAGGCCTTATCTGACCACGCTCCACTGCTAACCGACTTCGGTCAGGCAGCTCCTAGTGTGAATTGCCATCAGTTCAAGTTTGAACTAGGATGGCTCACTAGAGAGGGTTTTCATGAGCTGGTTCAAAAAGTGTGGGCACGCCAACCTCGTGGTAACACGCCCATTCAACGGTGGAATAATCGTATATGCGCTCTGCACCGATTCCTACGTGGATGGGCTAAACACACAGCTGGTATTTACAAGAAAGAGAAGCTGCGTCTCTCAACCTTAATTGATACTCTCGATAAAATCGCGGAGGTGAGGCCTCTTTCTGCCACAGAGATTGAACAAAAAAGTCATCTCAATGAGCAGTTAGCCCGCCTGTTACATGAGGAGGAAATCAAATGGTACCAACGATGTAAGACGGACTCGCTCGTCCTCGGAGATGATAATACGAAATACTTCCAAATGTTAGCCAATGGTAGACACAGAAAGAAACGTATCTTCGTTCTAGACCAGGAGGAGGGTCGGATCCAGGGGAGGCACCACTTAAAAGCTACATTACTAAGTATTATAAACAACTTTTTGGACCATCAAATGATACAACCCTTGCGATGGATGAGTCTATCATACATGACATTCATCAAGTTTCCGTTGCAGAAAATGAATTCCTAACCTCCCCATTCTCTGAGGAAGAAATTCGAACCGCGGTGTTTCAGATGGAGCACAACAAGGCTCCGGGCCCGAGATGGGTTCCCAGCGGAGTTCTATCAATCTTTTTGGGATATGGTCAAGTCTGACCTCGTTCAGTTGTTTAATGAACTGTATGCCGGGCAACTAGACATCTCCCGTCTAAATTTTGGGGAAATCATTTTATTACCTAAGACAAAAGATGCTAGTCGGATCCAACACTATAGACCGATTTGCCTTCTAAACGTTAATTTTAAAGTCTTTACGAAGGTTGCGACTAACCGGCTAAATGGGGTGGCTGACCATGTCGTCAAACCCACCCAAACAGCTATCATGCAAGGACGGAAAATATTAGATGGAGTTGTTGTTCTACATGAAACTGTTCACGAGCTTCACCATAAAAAGTTGAACGGAGTCATCTTTAAGATCGACTTCGAAAAAGCCTATGATAAAGTTAAATGGCCCTTTCTGTTGCAAACATTATGCATGAAGGGGTTTTCGAATACATGGTGTCGATGGGTAGAGAGTTTTGTGTCTGGAGGTAGTGTAGCCATCAAGGTAAATGATGATGTGGGCAATTACTTTCAGACTAGGAAGGGGCTTCGCCAAGGGGACCCCTCATCCCCTATCTTATTTAACATTGTGGCTGATATGTTAGCTACCCTGGTTGAGAGGGCTAAGATAGCCGGACAAATTAGCGGTGTCATCCCTCATTTGGTAGAACATGGATTATCTATTCTACAATATGCTAATGATACCATTTTGTTCCTAGACCACAATTTAGAACAAGCCAAAAACCTCAAATTGCTGTTATGTGCTTTTGAGGAACTCTCTGGTCTCAAAATTAATTTCCATAAGAGTGAACTCTTCTGTTTTGGCGAGGCCGCAGAAGTTGCAGCTGAATATGCTGACATCTTTGGCTGTCAACTCGGGCAGTTCCCGATTCGTTACCTGGGCATCCCCATTCATTATCGGCGCTTGACTATAGCTGAATGGAAGCATGTAGAAGAGAGACTGGAGAAACGCCTGTCCAGTTGGAAGGCCAAACTCTTGTCCTATGGGGGTCGATTAGTTATGATCAACTCGGTCCTCACGAACATGGTTCTATACATGTTATCATTCTTCCATCTTCCAAAAGGAGTACTTCAGTGCTTAGACTATTTTAGATCAATTTTTTTTTTTGGCAGAGTGATAATGAAACCAAAAAATATCGCCTGGCTAGGTGGAATGTATTATGTCGACCTAAAAGCCAAGGGGGTCATGGAATCCAAGACCTTGAGATTAAAAATATTGCACTTCTCAGCAAATGGGTGTACAAACTACTCACTGAGAATGGAATCTGGCAGGAAATCATTCGTAATAAGTACGTGGGTTCCAAAGCTATATCTCAGGTCTACTGGAAACCTGGTGATTCACATTTTTGGAGTGGGGTTATGAAAGCTAAAGATTTCTTTTTTCAGTTTGGCACGTTCTCCGTCAGGGACGGGTCCCAAGTCCGTTTCTGGGAAGATACCTGGGTAGGGACCAACCCTCTTAGCGTGCAGAACCCAAGTTTGTACCGGATTGTTAGACATAAATTTGTCACGATCAAACAAGATTTGGGTCAGGGAAACCCTGATATTTCTTTTCGTAGGGATCTTCTAGGACCTCGCCTAGCAGCCTAGAATGATTTGCTCAGCCGTTTGGAGGTCAGTTGTCGGATGAACCAGATACCTTTAGATGGAAATTGCACCAGAATGGAAAGTTTTCAGTCAAATCCATGTATGATGCTATGGTTCGTAACGAGGTTCCAATTGATAACAGAAAATTGTGGAAGCTAAAAATCCCTCTAAGAGTAAAGATATTCCTCTAGTTTATGAATAGAGGGGTGATCTTAACTAGGGATAATTTGGCACGTCGCAACTGGCAAGGGTGCAAAAGTTGTGTCTTCTGCCATCAGGACGAGTCTATTAAACACTTATTTTTTGAGTGCAAGTTTGATCGGTCTGTGTGGGCCATTGTCCAAATAGCTTCAAATCTTTTTCCCCCACGTAGTGCACGGAACATGTTCGGCAATTGGTTGAGGGGAATAGATAAACAATTCTCTGCACACATCCTTGTGGGTGCAGCTGCCTTATGTTGGGCATTGTGGCTCACCAGGAATGATATAATTTTTAACAACAAATGTGTTTCATCTCCTATGCAGGTTATTCATGTGTGTTCGTGATGGCTCCGTATGTGGTCTATCCTGCAGAGGCCGGAGGACAGAGACCTTTTTATGATGGCGTCTACTGGGCTGGAGCATACGGCCCGGGAGGTTTTCTACCCCCATGGATGGCGGTGTGATCTTCGGATAGGATTCACCGCGTCTTAGGCTGGCTTTATCTTTATTTTTTGTTATAGTGGCTGTTCGAGCCTTAGCTTTTTATTTTTAGGTTTGTGGACTTGTTGGTTGTGTGCATCTAGTGTCACGTCCAATATGCGACCCTATCCAAAAGGAACTCGAAGGTCCCACCAAGGATAGACCTGCATATTGAAACACTTTTGCAAGGTGGATATAATTACATCAACATTACAGAATAAATGGGGATACATACATAAGGCATACAATGCCACACGAATACAACATCACAATACATCAGAGCGTCATCCGACTACAGATGAAACATAAACAGAAACTCAAACGACATCCATCCTGCTAGCCCAGGCTGCCGACCTGGAACCTATCCCCTGATCGAAGAAGCAGAAGAAGAACTCAACGCAAGCAAGCATCACTCTCGCGTCATGATCATCGCATAACCTGTACCTGCAACTGTTGTTGTAGTAATCTGTGAGCCACGAGGACTCAGCAATCCCATTACCATGGGTATCAAGACTAGCAAAGCTTAAAGGGAAAGGAAGGGGTAAAGTGGCGAGGTTGCAGCAGCGACTAAGCATATATGGTGGCTAACATACGCAAATAAGAGCGAGAAGAGAGCAAGTGGAACGGTCGTCAACTAGTAATGATCAAGAAGTGATCCTGAACTCCTACTTACGTCAAACATAACCCAGAAACCGTGTTCACTTCCCGGACTCCGCCGAAAAGAGACCATCACGGCTACACACACAGTTGATGCGTTTTAATTCGGATCTGGTGTCAAGTTATCTATAACCGGACATTAACAAATTCCCATCTGCCTATAACCGCAGGCACGGCTTTCAAAAGATTATACCCTGCAGGGGTGTCCCAACTTAGCCCATGATAAGCTCTCGCGATCAATGAAGGATATGCCTTCTCCCGGGAAGAACCGATCAGACTCGGAATCCCGGTTTACAAGACATTTTGACAATGGTAAAACAAGACCAGCAAAGCCGCCCGAATGTGCCGACAAATCCTGATAGGAGCTGCGCATATCTCGTTCTCAGGGCACACCGGATTGTCCAAACTTCCGGTAGGCCAGCCCAGAGTTGCCCCTGGTGGCCACCGGCGGCTGACAGGTTGGACCAACACTCACGATGAGCACTGGCCCAGGGGGATAAAATAAAGATGACCCTCGAGAGCGCGACTCCCAAGGGAAAAAGGGCTAGGTGAGGCAAATGGTAAAACCAAGGTTGGGCCTTGCTGGAGGAGTTTTATTCAAAGCAAACTGTCAAGGGGGTCCCATAAATCACCCGACCGCGTAAGGAACGCAAAATCCGGGAACATAACACCTGTATGACGGAAACTAGGGCGGCAAGAGTGGAACTAAACACCAGGCATAAGGCCGAGCCTTCAACCCTTTACCAAGTATATAGATGCATTAATAATATAAGAGATATCCCAACCAAAATCCTGTCCACCATGGAGCAATCTTCAACTTCACCTGCAACTAGCAACGCGATAAAAGGGCTGAGCAAAGCGGTAACATAGCCAAACAACGATTTGCATAGGAAAGGTGTCAAAGGTTAGAGATTCATGGCAATATGGGAGGCTTGATAAATAGGTGATAGGTAGCGCAACAAAGTGATAGAACGAAGCAACTAGCATAGAAAAGATAGTAGTGAGATCCAGGGTAGCGGTCATCTTGCCTGAAATCCTGCAAGGAAGAAGAACGAGTCCATGAACAAGACGAAGCCACGAAGACGAACCGAGCATAGACGAACGAATCCTCACGATCGCAACAAAACAGGAACTATCGAGAAGAAGCACACAACAAGGTAAACACACCACACATAGACAAGACATGATGCACATCAAGCATGATGCAAGACAAGACTACATGAAGCTACTCATGGCAAGAGATGATGCAAACAAGAGCAACACATCAAGGCAATTTTAAATGAGGCCGGGAACAACATATAACAATTCCGGTAAGTCCTCATATGCATATTTCGAAATTGGTCCAGATCTGAATAAACCTTATGTTCAAGTTATTAAACAGCAAGTTAAGATACGCCAAGATGATCTACACGAGATTCTAGTCAAGTTACATATAAAGTTCATTTAGTTCGGAGCTACGGTCTAGAAGATATGAGCAAAACTAGTTAAACATGGCATTGATGCAAAATGAACACAAACATCAAGTAAACACCTCAACACAAGGATGCAACATGATAATATGAAACTACATGCAATTCTAAGCAAGTTTCATATAGAGCACACTCAAAACAGAGCAACGGTTCAACACACACACAATATACAAGTTATAGCAACAATCTATCCAAAACAGCAACTAGGCATCCTGCGAGCATCAAAATAACATGCCACAGGACCTCAACAAGAAAACGAAAGACATGGGAATGATGTACAGGTAAAGCATTACAAAACATGAACACTGAGTTATCTTCAGAAATCACTAGAACATGCTCAAACACACATGGCAAGATTGCAATTAATAACAATTCAGACTTTGTAGAAAATAACATCATGTTGCAATGTTTAGAGCTATCAAACAACATGTTACAGGAACTTATCATGGCAAACAAAGGCATGACATGATACTACTAAATGCATAGAACAAAAGTCCTTTACTGACCATAAGCCAAAAAGGATCAGAAAATATGATGGCACCCACGTAAACATAGCAAGTTATATTACAGATTCAAACATGGCAGAAACAGAATTATGAAGGCATATAGATGAGCTTGTACCACTCACTACAGAGCAATACAGGGCATGAAAAGGCACCCAACTGTAATAAGACATGTTTGTGAAGCTAAGCATGGCAATAGCAAGTTCATAGGGTGCATGGATCACTAGCAACAATCTTGGAAACAACTGAACTTAATGTTAACAGGTTGACAGCAACATTATCAAGCAAATTTGGAGCAATATTACAACAGGCTACAGCAAGCTATAAATGCAACCAGGGGCATGGATGGTTAGAGGATGACATGTAGAACAAAACATGTTTAGTGATCATCTCCAGATTATGCATAGAATGACTAGTAGCAACAGGCTTACATAGCATCGCGAAATAACAGATTCAGCCTAGCAAAACAGCAACAGCGAGTACACTACTTAACAAGCTCGATTCACTCACCACAAGTCATTGCATGACAAGATAAGCATAGCATCATCAAGAAGACATGTTTGTGAAACAAACCAAGGCAAGAACAAGTTCATAGCTTGCAAGGATCAACTATAGCAACCTTTGCAAAATTGAATAACATGTAAACAATCTGCCAGGAAACATTTTGAAGCAAAAGTAGAGCACAAAAATGACATGCTAGACTACTCCATAATTGCAACCAAGGGCAGGGATGGATAGATCATAACCATATGTTCTAAACATCCTTACTGAAGTATCTCAAAATATGCATGGATCTCTCTGTAGCATCAAGTTTACATGGCATACAAATAACAGCAGAACAGGGACTAAAATCAGCAACATCACGATGCCTAGTTTGCATGCTTGTGCTAGTCACCACATTGATCACAAAAATACATGGTAAGCACCTCTGTAAAGAAGACATGGCATAGTTCAAAACACATGTAGACATCAACCTCATAGGATGCACACATCAATCATGGCAAAAATGACAAAAGAGCTCGTTCTGTTAACAGACAGCAGAAAACATTATGAAGCACTCTTGCAACGATGATTCAAGCATCAAGATGAGCTCAAATGAACATGATTCAATGAAATGAAATGATGTACTCGTTGAGACGAATAATTTGACATATTACACGCACAAAACGGGGCTACGGATGCAGAGATGCGATGCGATGAACATGGCATGATGATGACAAAATTTAGGGACTTAGCAGAAAAACAACCTCGCGAAAAGTCAACGGGACGAAGACGTGCGGGACGAGGAGATCCGGGACACAGCAGGGTTGTTTGGTTCGTTGGAGTGGTGGATCTGGTCCCGATCCGCGGGTCGCCGGAGGAGCTCGCCTGGGATGTCGCCGGAGCGCGGGGAACTCGCCGGAGAGGTCGGGGAAGGCCGGAACAGGCGGATCCGGGAGCGCGGGCTCCATCCCGGCCGGATCATGGCCACCGGGGTTGGGAGCGGGCAACGATGCTTGGAGGCGGCGGCGGCGCGGAGCTGCTACTCCGGCGAGGGAGACGGGACGGCACACGCGGGAGGGTCGGTCACCGGCGGGGTGGAGGTTGGCGGCGGCGAGCGGGAGGCGGAAGCCGAGGCGGTGGGGCGGCACGGGATCGGGCGCGGAGGCGCCGGCCGGCGAGAGGAGGTGGCGGCGCGGCGGCTGGGCCGGTGAACGGGCGACGCCGGCGGAAAGCGGGAGGCGCTCGGGTGGGGAGCCGCAGCGGAGCGGGGCCCGGTCGCGGCCCGGGGCGGGCCGGCTACGGGCCTGCGGCGGAGGCGGCGATGTGGGCGTGGCCCACCACGTGGCGGCGCGCGATTGGTCCGGGGCGGCGGGCGGACGTTGTCCGGCCGGACCGGACGTGTCTGGCGGCGCGGAAAGGAGCGGGGCTAGGGTTAGGGGTGGATTTGATCCGGAAATTCGGGGGAGGAGGTGTTTTTATAGGTAGAAGGAGCTAGGAGACTCCAAATGAGGAGCGGTTTTCGGCCACGTGATCGTGATCGAACGACCGAGAGCATGGAGGGGAGTTAGGTGGGTTTTGGGCAACTTTGGAAGGGTGTTGCGCTTCAAAGAGAGAGGGGGCTTTCGGGCTACGCGGTTAACTGTTGGAGTATCAAACGACCTCCAAATGGCACGAAACTTGACAGGCGGTCTACCGCTGCTATACCAAGGCCACTTGGCAAGCCTCGGGCCATTCCGAGAAAGTTTAACACCCGCTCACAACGAGAGACGAAAGGGGAACGTCGGAGGACATAGGAGCGCCGGATTGCAAAACGGACAACGGGGAAAATGCTTGGATGCATGAGACGAACACGTATGCAAAATGAAATGCACATGATGACATGATAAAATGCAACACGCAAGCAAATGACATGGCAACGATGGCGAATAACTGGCAGACACCTGGCGCATCGAATCCAGGGCGTTACAACACTCCTCCACTAACAAGAGATCTCGTCCCGAGATCTTAGGACCGAGACGGAAAGGAAAAGGGGTGAGGTGAAACAAGAACTCAAGAAGAAGCAAAGAATCGAGAGAACTCGAGAAGAAGAGAGGAACGACGAGAATGAAGAGAATCGAAAGCTCACGGAATCACATAGACTCTGAAACCACTCCGGTTAGAACGAGATAAGAAACGGATAAGACTGAAAGGATTTAGGCAGCACTCCGGCTGAAAATCGAAAGAGTAGAACATGAGCTTCACAAGATGGAATGACACTTGATGAGATGATTAAAGCAATGCCTCCGGAAGGATTGAAAGAATGGAATGGAAAGAATTTAGAAGTAAGGATTGAATGGAGTTGTTGAGAAAATCAACAACGAAAAGAATAAGCTTGTCGTGGACTTATGGATAACATCTCAAAATTTATGAGCTAATAACCGACCACAAATGGAAATGATTGGATAGCTGAGAAGAACGAAGAAATGCAAAACTCCTCTTCAAAAGAATACGGAGAATTAATTACACTTCAAGATGCGAGAAGAAAAGATACTTGAGCTCCACCAACAAAATCTTGATGAACTCTTGAACAATAAATTAAATCATGAAGAACCACCATGAAGAACTCTGGTGACAAAAGGATGATGAGGTAGAATGAAGGAAGAAAGAATAAGATTAAAGCTTGCGATGATTTGGATGGAGGTTCCGACGAAATGGCTGAGGAAATTGAACTCAGGAAAAGAAAAGATGAACACCCTTGGAACTAGAATTTATTCCTCACGAACAAACTCCGAAGGAAGGGATTACTCACTTGGATGAAATAAGAATAAGATTTATTGTATGCCTATCCTTCATCAAATTAAATTGATGACAAGCAATGGATTCTTCATACTACTTATTCTTCTTGAAAAGGATTAAGGGGATATAGCACAAAACTTGAGAAAGTCTTCATGAACCACCGGTAGGATTGAAAGAACGAATGGATTGAAATGATAATCAAAGAAAAAGAATCTTGAACGAACCACCGTAAGAATTCGAAAATGACTGATGAAAGAGAATGAATCACCGGGAAGAATTAGAAGAACAAATATGCTTGAGGGGATTTAGATGCACAAGAACGAAGAGATTATGAGCTGATTAAAGAACACTTGAAAGAAGCACCGGGATAAATACAGAACGATAACTGGAATGATGGCCTCCGGTGAAAAGAAATGGAAAGACAAGTTCTGACAAACTCTAGATGGTTAAGAAAGAATATCTGACAACTAAAATGATTTGAGATGGTAACACGAGGCTAGAACCACGAATCTTCGAGAGAACGGACAAGACTTAGAGGAAAACTCTTCTTCGGTCTTCAAATGTCGACGAGAAACAACACCAAAATAACTGAGGTACTCCGAGAGAATGAGAAGCGAAGGGGTTCAGCCAACAAAGAAAAAGATTTGAAATCGATCTTGGAAAGGCATATGGCTGATGGGATCCATTCTTACGTCACACTTGAAAAGAATTTGAGAATAACTCCGGGGGATTAGAAGAGTCAGGTAAGATCCTGGAAAAAGACCTGTGGGTTAGGGCCCAATGAAGAGATAACACCGTTGGAAAGGATTGTTCAAGAGATAGATGATGCACCGGAACAGTTGAACTATTTGAATGAGGTGACAACCTCAAATTAATTGGAACACAGACGAATCTCCTGAGATGTCTTGAACACTCCGAAAGGATAAACTGGCGAGAGGCGAACGAGCAAGGAAAACACTTGATCCAAGGAAAAGAATGTGATCAACCCGAAAAACTTGAATTGAGTGCACCGGAAAAAAGAAAGGGATGAAGAATGACGAACGAGACGAGAATTCACCGGTTGAAATAATTGAGGAAAGACTGAAGATACTCCGCACAAATGAAAATTGATGGTCGAGAGAGAGTCAGACTCTGGGAAGAAAAAGGGTGGGAGGGCGGGAAAACAAAGTCAACTTTGAAGGGGGAACCGACTAATATCTTGAAGAGAAAATACTGGTTGAAATCATTGAGGAAAGAGAGCAAAAACTTCACACGAGTAGGATGGATACTCGATTACGGACTTTGGTTCCGAGAAGAAAAGGGGTGGGCGGGTGGGAAAAGAAAACAACTGAGGATTGAACTCAAAGATGAAGAGGCTCGAGTCGACTTGACGAGAAATGCACCGGATGAAAAGAGTAGAGGAACAACGATCGGAAAACCAACTACGTGAACCTAAAGAAAATTTGAAAAGGGAAGAGGAGTAATTCAAAACACCTACGTCAAGATTCCTTACCAGAGCGATGAAGGGACTGAGGAGTAAATAGAATTCCTACTCTCCGATATAACTAGACTCCGAAAACAGTTTTCTTCTAGACTCAACAACGGCCAAACTACCGATCAATCAAGGGGGCTCCTAGGGTCGATCGAGGCTCTGATACCAACTTGTCACGCCCAATATGCGACCCTATCCAAAAGGAACTCGAAGGTCCCACCAAGGATAGACCCGCATATTGAAACGCTTTTGCAAGGTGGATATCATTACATCAACATTACATAATAGATGGGGATACATACATAAGGCATACAATGCCACACGAATACAACATCACAATACATCAGAGCGTCATCCGACTACGGATGAAACATAAACAGAAACTGAAACGACATCCACTCTGCTAGCCCAGGCTGCCGACCTGGAACCTATCCCCTGATCGAAGAAGCAGAAGAAGAACTCAACGCAAGCAAGCATCGCTCTCACGTCATGATCATCGCATAACCTGTACCTGCAACTGTTGTTGTAGTAATCTGTGAGCCACGAGGACTCAGCAATCCCATTACCATGGGTATCAAGACTAGCAAAGCTTAAAGGGAAAGGAAGGGGTAAAGTGGTGAGGTTGCAGCAGCGACTAAGCATATATGGTGGCTAACATACGCAAATAAGAGCGAGAAGAGAGCAAGCGGAACGGTCGTCAACTAGTAATGATCAAGAAGTGATCCTGAACTCCTACTTACGTCAAACATAACCCAGAAACCGTATTCACTTCCCGGACTCCGCCGAAAAGAGACCATCACGGCTACATACACAGTTGATGCATTTTAATTCGGATCTGGTGTCAAGTTATCTACAACCGGACATTAACAAATTCCCATCTGCCTATAACCGCAGGCATGGCTTTCGAAAGATTATACCCTGCAGGGGTGTCCCAACTTAGCCCATGATAAGCTCTCGCGATCAACGAAGGATATACCTTCTCCCGGGAAGACCCGATCAGACTCGGAATCCCGGTTTACAAGACATTTCGACAATGGTAAAACAAGACCAGCAAAGCCGCCCGAATGTGCTGACAAATCCTGATAGGAGCTGCACATATCTCGTTCTCAGGGCACACTGGATTGTCCAAACTTCCGGTAGGCCAGCCCAGAGTTGCCCCTGGTGGCCACCGGCGGCTGACAGGTTGGACCAACACTCACGACGAGCACTGGCCCGGGGGGGATAAAATAAAGATGACCATCGAGAGTGCGACTCCCAAGGGAAAAAGGGCTAGGTGAGGCAAATGGTAAAACCAAGGTTGGGCCTTGCTGGAGGAGTTTTATTCAAAGCAAACTGTCAAGGGGGTCCCATAAATCACCCGACCGCGTAAGGAACGCAAAACCCGGGAACATAACACCGGTATGACGGAAACTAGGGCGGCAAGAGTGGAACAAAACACGAGGCATAAGGCCGAGCCTTCCACCCTTTACCAAGTATATAGATGCATTAATAATATAAGAGATATTGTGATATCCCAACCAAAATCCTGTCCACCATGGAGCAATCTTCAACTTCACCTGCAACTAGCAACGCTATAAGAGGGCTGAGCAAAGCGGTAACATAGCCAAACAACGGTTTGCATAGCAAAGGTGTCAAAGGTTAGAGGTTCATGGCAATATGGGAGGCTTGATAAACAGGTGATAGGTAGCGCAGCAAAGTGATAGAACGAAGCAACTAGCATAGCAAAGATAGTAGTGAGATCCAGGGTAGCGGTCATTTTGCCTGAAATCCCGCAAGGAAGAAGAACGAGTCCATGAAGAAGACGAAGCCACAAAGACGAACCGAGCGTAGACGAACGAATCCTCACGATCGCAACGAAACAGGAACTATCGAGAAGAAGCACACAACAAGGTAAACACACCACACATAGACAAGACATGATGCACATCAAGCATGATGCAAGACAAGACTACATGAATCTACTCATGGCAAGAGATGATGCAAACAAGAGCAACACATCAAGGCAATTTTAAATGAGGCCGGGAACAACATATAACAATTCCGGTAAGTCCTCATATGCATATTTCGAAATTGGTCCAGATCTGAATAAACCTTATGTTCAAGTTGTTAAACAGCAAGTTAAGATACGCCAAGATGATCTACACGAGATTCTAGTCAAGTTACATATAAAGTTCATTTAGTTCGGAGCTACGGTCTAGAAGATATGAACATGGCATTGATGCAAAATGCACACAAACATCAAGCAAACACCTCAAAACAACGATGCAACATGATAATATGAAACTACATGCAATTCTAAGCAAGTTTCATATAGAGCACACTCAAAAGGGAGCAACAGTTCAACATACACACACTATACAAGTTATAGCAACAATCTGTCCAAAATAGCAACTAGGCATCTTGCGAGCATCAAAACAACATGCCACAGGACCTCAACAAGAAAACAAAAGACATGGGCATGATGTATAGGTAAAGCATTACAAAACATGAACACTGAGTTATCTCCAGAAATCACTAGAACATGCTCAAACACACATGGCAAGATTGCAATTAATAACAATTCAGACTTTGCAGAAAATAACATCAGGTTGCAATGTTTAGAGCTATCAAACAAATGTTAGAGGAACTTATCATGGCAAACAAAGGCATGACATGATACTACTAAATGCATAGAACAAAAGTCCTTTACTGACCATAAGCCAAAAAGGATTAAAAAATATGATGGCACCCACGTAAACATAGCAAGTTATATTGCAGATTCAAACATGGCAGAAACAGAATTATGAAGGCATGTAGATGAGCTTGTACCACTCACTACAGAGCAATACATGGCATGGAAAGGCACCCAACAGTAATAAGACATGTTTGTGAAGCTAAGCATGGCAATAGCAAGTTCATAGGGTGCATGGATCACTAGCAACAATCTTGGAAACAATTGAACTTAATGTTAACAGGCTGACAACAACATTATCAAGCAACTTTGGAGGAAGATTACAACAGGCTACAGCAAGATATAAATTCAACCAGCGGCATGGATAGTTAGAGGATGACATGTAGAATAAAACATGTTTAGTGATCATCTCCAGATTATGCATAGAATGACTAGTAGCAACAGGTTTACATAGCATCGCGAAATAACAGATTCAGCCTAGCAAAACAGCAACAGCGAGTACACTACTTAACAAGCTCGATTCACTCACCACAAGTCATTGCATGACAAGATAAGCATAGCATCATCAAGAAGACATGTTTTTGAAACAAACCAAGGCAAGAACAAGTTCATAGCATGCAAGGATCAACTATAGCAACCTCGACAAAATTGAATAACATGTAAACAATCTGCCAGGAAACATTTTTAAGTAAAAGTAGAGCACGAAAATAACATGCTAGGCTACTCCATAATTTCAACCAAGGGCAGGGATGGATAGAGCATAACCATATGTTCAAAACATCCTTACTGAAGTATCTCAAAATATGTATGGATCTCTCTATAGCATCAAGTTTACATGGCATCAAAATAACAGCAGAACAGGGACTAAAATCAGAAACATCACGATGCCTAGTTTGCATGCTTGTGCTAGTCACCACATCGATCACAAAAATACATGGTAATCACCTATGTAAAGAAGACATGGCATAGTTCAAAACACATGTAGACATCAACCTCATAGGATGCACACATCAATCATGGCAAAAATGACAAAAGAGCTTGTTCTGTTAACAGACAGCATAAAACATTATGAAGCACTCTTGCAACGATGATTCAGGCATCAAGATGAGCTCAAATGAACATGATGCAATGGGATGAAATGATGTACTCGTTGAGACGAACAATTTGACATATTACACGCACAAAACGGAGCTACGCATGCAGAGATGCGATGTGATGAACATGGCATGATGATGACAAAATTTAGGGACTTGGCAGAAAAACAACCTCGCGAAAAGTCAACGGGACGAAGATGTGCGGGATGAGGAGATCCGGGACGCAGCAGGGTTGTTTGGTTCGTTAGAGTGGTGGATCTGGTCCCGATCCGCGGGTCGCCGGAGGAGTTCGCCTGGGACGTCGCCGGAGCGCGGGGAACTCGCCGGAGAGGTCGGGGAAGGCCGGAACAGGCGGATCCGGGGGCGCGGGCTCCATCCCGGCCTGATCATAGCCACCGGGGTTGGGGGCGGGCAACGATGCTCGGAGGCGGCGGCGCGGAGCTGCTACTCCGGCGAGGGAGACGGGGCGGCACACGCGGGAGGGCCGGTCGCCGGCGGGGTGGAGGTTGGCGGCGGCGAGCGGGAGGCGGAAGCCGAGGCGGTGGGGCGGCACGGGATCGGGCGCGGAGGCGCCGGCCGGCGAGAGGAGGTGGCGGCGCGGCGGCTGGGCCGGTGAATGGGCGGCGCCGGCGGAAAGCGGGAGGCGCTCGGGCGGGGAGCCGCAGAGGAGCGGGGCCCGGTCGCGGCCCGGGGCGGGCCGGCTGGGGGCCTGCGGCGGAGGCGGCGATGCGGGCGCGGCCCGCCACGTGGCGGTGCGCGATTGGTCCGGGGCGGCGGGCGGACATTGTTCGGCCGGACCGGACATGTCCGACGGCGCGGAAAGGAGCGGGGCTAGGGTTAGGGGTGGATTTGATCCGGAAATTCGGGGTAGGAGGTGTTTTTATAGGTAGAAGGAGCTAGGAGACTCCAAATGAGGAGCGGTTTTCGGCCACGCGGTCGTGATCGAACGACCGAGAGCATGGAGGGGAGTTAGGTGGGTTTTGGGCCACTTTGGAAGGGTGTTGGGCTGCAAAGAAAGAGGGGGCTTTCGGGCTACGCGGTTAACCGTTGGAGTATCAAACGACCTCCAAATGGCACGAAGCTTGACAGGCGGTCTACCAGTGCTATACCAAGGCCACTTGGTAAGCCTCGGGCCATTCTGAGAAAGTTTAACACCCGCTCACAATGAGAGATGAAGGGGAACACCGGAGGACATAGGAGCGCCGGATTGCAAAACGGACAACGGGGAAAATGCTCGGATGCATGAGACGAACACGTATGCAAAATGAAATGCACATGATGACATGATAAAATGCAACACGCAAGCAAATGACATGACAATGACGGTGAATAACTGGCAGACACCTGGCGCATCGAATCCGGGCGTTACATCTAGTTATGCAGAGGCCGGGCATTCTATGATGCGATTGTATCAACTCGATATTTCAATTCAATGAAATGCTCTTTATCGAAAAAAATCCATACTGTGAATATGCAAGACAAAAGAAAGACCCTTACGTCTCAGGCCATTTCCATTGCAGCTCCGTCGCTAGATCACTTTGTGCCGCTTCCATTTTATTTCCTTCTAGGAGGATCGTTTGTTTTTTCAGTTTGTTCACCACAAGGAGGGTGTTCACCAGGGAATAACAAAAACATTTCGTAGCGACTTTGTAACACAATTTTCTTAAAAGGAACCATCTAGACTAATTTTGTCACTGTCCTGCACTTTCACTTAGTACAAATTTTCCTGTTGATAATTAATTTTGCTATCAACCAACATCCCAAGTAATATTGAGAGTGAACCGTTGCAGAGAGGAGAGACGAGGGTGGGTGGAGGTCAGGATTCGGCAATGGAGACACGGATCTGCGGCAGAGTGTGAGAGGTGACGTTGACTGCTCATCGCCTCACAACCAGCTCATGTTTGGCGGCGGCAAGGAGAAGGGTGCCAACGATGTGCTGCTCTGTGCACAGCCGTTGAAGAACAACATCACTATGATGTGTATGGTTTCTCTATTTTCCTCCTATTGCTTTGTTCCCAATTTTGCAAATTGCTAGGTTGCTGGTTGATTTTGTTTCTTCCAGATATTTCTGTGGCTTTCTCCATTATAATGTTTCTCCTCAACGACCATATCAATCTGGTTGGCATTTTGCAATTGTGATTTTGGTTGAGGTGTGCAAGATCATCCCTCTCTAGACTATAAATTTGTCTGTAGGTTTTGGTAGATTTGATTTATCGGTGGGTAAGGCACTGGTGATGGCGCAAGCTTATCGATTCGGCCTTTGCTTCAAATATTTGAACGGCTCCATTTTTTAATTGTTGAGGCAAAAAGAATAATCTTATGTGATGTATGTTTCTTTGACTGCAGTTACTAAACGTCATGTTCAAAGTTTCTAATTTTCTGTTTCATATATTCATATAAACAGGCAACGGCTTCATCTCAGAAAATTGCAAGCTATATATATACTAAAGGCGCAAGGGTCATGGTCGATGGATATAGGAACTGCTACAACCGACATGTATTACATTTTAGCTGGAGTTTAATATAATTTTTTCTTCACAGTTTGTATGAATGTTGCACGTATCCAACTCCCTTTTCTACAAACTGAAATCTTTGCCTGCACCCTTTATTGAGAATTCATATTCTATAGTTGCTTAGAAAAACATTTGCATCACTAATTCATTATTATATAGATAGTTTCTTAGAAAAAGTACAAGTTGACAACAACCTACTAGCTGTACATACTTTTCTAGCTGGTACACAGTAAAAATAAAGGGCATGATTAAACCAAATAACAACATGGCATTTCCTTGCAGAAAATGCATGGTGTTATCTGCATCAATGATGATAGAGGATCTTCTGAATCACTTACAACTTAACAATGTAAGCTCACTCAAGCAACACAGGAAATACAAACCAACTGTTATCAACATCAGTGACAACAGTAATGATGGTGGGTCTTCTGAATCACTTCCTCGGCTTCACAATGTAATCTCACTCCAGCGACATAGCAAATACAAACCGGTTGTTATCAACATCGGTGATGGTAGTGGTAAGTGCAACCTGCTAATTTTCCCTTTTTAACCTCCTACTTATATTCACCTTTTAGGCATCTTACTGTCCATAATTACACATGCCCTTCACATCATCGCAAGAAAGCCAGCAAAGAGAAGCAAAAGAAACACACATTCGATGGTACAGAACCATCTACCTGTGCCAATGTAATACAATTATGCCTTATTTCATTTGTCTTCCTATAGATGCTTTTTTTAAAGTCTTCCTATAGATGCTAATCTTTCAAAAAACTCCTACTAATTATAAACATTTGCGCCTGCAATTAAGCCCATAATTTGTACATGCAAACAATGTTTTCATTTGATCTTCTGATGCCACTACATGCTTATGCTTACACCAACCATTTTAAAAAACATTCAAAGGGGAACCTGACTGGAAGCTTTGATGATCATTGCACATGGGGTAACAAAGTGAAGCTTTACAAAGATCAAGTCACAAAATTGAAACATCTCATTGCTGCAAAAAAATCACACATCAATTGTTACATTTGCCACATGAGCCTTCAAGTACCTATGGAAGTATACCATTCAAGCATTATGCGGCAATGACACTCTGCTTATTTGTATGGTCACACCTTCTGAAAACCAGTCAGACTAAGAAGATGAGTAAATAAGCTCTTCCACTGCCTATGTATGTGTTTCTGTAAAATGATCTACCTCACTCTACTATATGTGATAAATTCACATTGCATTATGTTTGTAGCTACATCCCCTACTTATTCACTACTAACATCGCTACTAACTGGCTTCTTGCACCATTGGCGCAATCGGGTCATCTAGTAGCACATAACAACCAAACATCATCGAAGTCATACTATATTAAGATTGTACTAAGCAGTGTAAGTTTAAGAATTGCAACTCTGTCGGTTGCAAAACAAAATTGTGGATTACATTTCTCCATTAATAAAGGGTCACATAACACAAAATTACCAGCATCATACAACCAATTCAAAAATGTAATTCATCTGGTGCAAAAAAAAAATAGCAATATAGGGTTTATATTTCTCCATTAATAAAGAGGCACATAATAAGGGAAGCAATCAGCAAACTACTAATGCTAGTTGCAGTGAAGTTCCACAAAACTACACATGAATTTTGGGTAAATAGTTCATTTCTACTTGTTGAAATGATACATTAAGAGTGACTTTGTGGTACATCATACAACTCAAGTGTTCACGGAAAGTGTGAAAAAAGCAATTTCTCAAAGGGACAGTTAATTATTCAACTGAAAAATAAATATAACAATATTAGTTGGGCAACCTAACATAGGAATCTTAAAGAAGCAATAGCATTTCTTCTCGGATTGCATACAATATTATGAATGAGCATTAGTGCAACCTCTTAAAAATGCACTGAACATGTACAAATCCCTCTTCTTTCATGTGTGACACAAAATATTTATCTTTCTAAATAGTAAACTTTGGATGAGACCTGCAAAATATAACGAGTCAAAAGTATTAAAACCACTTATACAATGGAACAAAACAGGTGTTACAATATCCTTTGCTCATTTAGGACTTCACTATTGAAACAGAAATATCTAAACTCACTTGCATATAGTTCTACATGAGCGACAAATTATCAGAAAATTGCAGTGCAAGGGATGCTTGAGACTAAATTAAATTAATACATGCCGAATGCTCATTCAGTTATCCAGTTATGTAATTATCTAATAACACTTCATCCATAGGAAGAAAGCTAGTTGAATGGTACAAACAATAGTAGCAAGTGTTAGACTATTTAATTAGTCAAAGGTGCAGTTTGGCTAACCAATAGCCTAAATTAGTACATAGATTTGACTTTAAGATAAAGGAAAAATAAAACAAAGTAGCTAAAGGGCAGTTCAATCCAAATTTGCAAGGACAAACTAACCCAAACAAATATATGGTTCAATGGTACGAAAGATGATTGCTATATAGAAAGTTTAGTCGTGGACAGAGGGGATCTTACCCCTAAAGTATTACACAGTACCGATTACCAACTCCTTAAGCAAATCAATGTCGCCATCTCTAGCATGTAGGAACACTCCATATCATTTATTGGTGTGGTATTAAAATTTCTTTTACATATTTTAAAAAGGGGTAACCCCTTATTAACAAACCTCTTCGAACATACTCTTTTTCATATCTTTGCAAGTTATGGTACTACAACCTACATATTGGTCTTACTGACAGATAAGGGAAAACAATTCTGGGGAATTACACTTATCACTCAGAATCATGCATCTAAATACACAGTACGATCCTAATCACTCCACCGGCAGATGAAGGTTACAGGGTGATACGTCCATATTGCATCATGTTTTTATATCAATATTTATTGCATTATGGGCTGTTATTACACATTATATATCAATACTTATGGCTATTCTCTCTTATTTTATAAGGTTTACCATGAAGAGGGGGAATGCCGGTAGCTGGAATTCTGGCTGGAAAAGGAGCAAACATTGGAAACCTATTCTGCACTGCTCCAAAAGACCGGAAACTCCACGAAACTTATTTTTGGATTTAATAAGAATTATTGAGCGGAAGAAACACCTCACGGGGCCCACACCCTGGCCAGGAGGGTGGGGGGCGCGTCCATCCCTACTGGGCGCACCCCCTGTCTCCTGGGCCCCCCGGTGGCCCTCCGGTGTCCATCTTCTGCTATATGAAGGCTTTTGCCCTGGAAAAAATCGTGGGCAAGCTTACGGGACGAAACTCCGCCGCCACGAGGCGGAACCTTGGCGGAACCAATCTAGAGCTCCGGTAGAGCTGTTCTGCCAGGGACACTTCCCTCCGGGAGGGGGAAATCATCACCATCATCATCACCAACGATCCTCCCATCGGGAGAGGGTCAATCTCCATCAACATCTTCACCAGCACCATCTCCTCTCAAACCCTAGTTCATCTCTTGTATCCAAAACCACAAATTGGTACCTGTGGTTGCTAGTAGTGTTGATTACTCCTTGTAGTTATGCTTATTGGTTTACTTGGTGGAAGATCATATGTTCATATCCTTAATGCATATTATTACTCCTCTGATTATGAACATGAATATGCTTTGTGAGTAGTTACATTTGTTCCTGAGGATATGGGTGAAGTCTTGCTATTAGTAGTCATGTGAATTTGGTATTCGTTCGATATTTTGATGAGATGTATGTTGTCTTTCCTCTAGTGGTGTTATGTGAATGTCGACTACATGACACTTCACCATTATTTGGGCCTAGAGGAAGGCATTGGGAAGTAATAAGTAGATGATGGGTTGCTAGAGTGACAGAAGCTTAAACCCTAGTTTATGCGTTGATTTGTAAGGGGCTGATTTGGATCCATATGTTTAATGATGTGGTTAGGTTTACCTTAATACTTCTTTTGTAGTTGCGGATGCTTGCAATAGGGGTTAATCATAAGTGGGATGCTTGTCCAAGTAAGGGCAGTACCCATGCACTGGTCCACCCACATATCAAATTATCAAAGTACCGAACGCGAATCATATGAGCGTGATGAAAACTAGCTTGACGATAATTCCCATGTGTCCTCTGGAGCCCTTTTCTCATTATAAGAAATTGTCCAGGATTGTCCTTTGCTACAAAAAGGATTGGGACACCTTGCTGCACCTTATTTACTTTTATTGCTTTTTACTCGTTACAATTTATCTTATCACAAAACTATCTATTACCTACAATTTCAGTGCTTGCAGAGAAAACCTTACTAAAAACCGCTTATCATTTCCTTCTGCTCCTCGTTGGGTTCGACACTCTTACTTATCTAAAGGACTACGATATATCCCCTGCACTTGTGGGTCATCAAGACTCTTTTCTGGCGCCGTTGCCGGGGAGTGTAGCGCTTTTGGTGAGTGGAACTTGGTAAGGAAATATTTATATAGTGTGCTGAAATTTTCTATTACTTGTCACTATGGAAACTAATCCTTTGAGGGGCTTCTTTGGGGCATCTTCGCCCCGACCAGTAGAGCAAAGAGTTGCTCCTCAACCTACTAAACCTACTGAAAATGTCCACTTTGAAATTCCTTCGGGTATGATAGAGAAACTGCTAGCTAATCCATTTGCAGGAGATGGAACATTGCATCCCGAATTACGCCTTATCTTTGTGGATGAAGTTTGTGGATTATTTAAGCTTGCAGGTATTCCCGATGATGTTTTCAAAAGGAAGGTCTTCCCTTTATCTTTGAAGGAAGATGCATTGACATGGTATAGGCTATGTGATGATACGGGTTCAGTCCGCGGTTGTAGAATTTTGTCCGGGTTGAGTCCCAGCCATAAAAACTCCTGTCCAGTTTGGCGACTCACAGGGGTCCAGAATACTAAGGCCATCGGAACAGCCCCCGAGCGCACCGTCTTGAACTTGATACAAAGAATATGTTGAACCGGCAGACGAACCACTGTCAGAGTGGACGATCGTCTCACCACCATCTTCCGAACCTTCAGAAAGTTCTTCTCCGTGGACGCAGCCCACAAAGACACGCTTCATGTCGGTTTGAACTCGGGCGGGTTTCGCACGCTGAGCCGTCTCGACGAGGTCGGTGCAGTTGTCCGGCTCAGGCCCCGGCTCACCAATCCGGCCGATGAAGACGTGGATCTCTCCGAAGGGGACCCGGTACCCGTACTCAATTGAGCCGGCGTCGGGGCCCCAGCCTTCGTCGTCGATGTAGATCTTGCCACAACGACTTTTGGTCATCCGGCCCACTACGTATCCCTTGAGCCCTTCGAAGTTGCCCTTCAAGAACTCAAATCCACCGTGCGCTGGCCCCACGGTGGGCGCCAACTGTCGTGGAATTGTCACGTCAGATGTCCTCGTGAAAGGACTTAGTTGTGGAGCCATCGCAACTAGGAAGCTTGAAGGGGTTAATCGGGACAAAGGACACGAGAGGTTTTATACTAGTTCGGCCCCTTACGGTGAAGGTAAGGCCTACGCCTAGTTGGGTTGGTATTGGTGTTTCGATGACCAGGGAGCGAGATACGCTATGCCTGGCTCTCGATGAGTTGTTTCTTGCCCTAAGCCGCCAGCGGGTCGTCCCCTTATATACACGGGTGGACGGCCTGCGGCTTACAGAGTCCCGACCGGCTTATAAACAATGTTCGGCTCGGTGACTAGTTAAGTCTACCTTATGATACAAGTAATATTATTACATCGATTTACTACAACGGGCCTTAAGTCGCCCGTGGCCCTTAAGCTTTCTATGAACCGCCATCTTCATACTTTGGTCTTGGGCTTCTCTCTGGCGAGTCTTCTTTGCGTAACCCGGCCCCTCCTGGGCGGTTTACACAAATAGTTATATCCCCAACATTAGGCCCCAGATTGATTTGAACCTGTTCATGTCAATCTTAAAATACCTTATAAACTGTCCTGCAATCCTTTGTCTTGCACGAAGAATTTTAACCCGCCGTGACGCCATCATCTGGATCCGGGTTAATTCACCGTGACGTCATCATCAATAAAACTTATTCTTATTCCGCCATATCTTCGACGGATCTTTGTCTTTACTGACTGTCCCGAGAATCAAGGCGCCCGAGCCGCTGGGTCATAAATGTTATCTCCTCGTTTTTCACGCCCTCTCGGTCAGTCTTCTCTTATAAATAGCCGTGACTTAGGTCTTTTCCTTTTTATCCTTTCAGTCGTCTTCTTTCTCTTGCCTCCTCCCGAGCTCTGCCGCCGCCACCGTCGAACCTCTCGTCTTCATCGACTCAGGCCGCTGCATCAACCTGACTCTGACCAGAGATCAACGGCGAACCTTCGCAGCTCATCCGCATCCGTGAGTTCCTCTCATTCCCTTTCTCAGATCTGCATTAGGTCCTTGTTGAGTTCGTCAGTGTTCATCACTGGCCGACACCAAACCCTCGCTAGTTCCTTCCAATGCCCTGTTTAGATCGTGGAAACTACGTAGAACTGATGCGGTGCTTGTTTGTGTTGATCTTGCATAAAAATAGATCTCCTTTCCCTTGTTCAGGAACCCTCTTCGAGTGCATGAACTTCTCTGCCTCATTTTAGGTCTAGAAAAATTCCCTTTCAGAGCAATATTTTGATCCAGAGTAATAACTGTTATCTGTGAAACTTGCTTTTATCACCCGGAAAACCTCTTCTGGTAACTTCTCTGAAACACAACTGTCGAGGTGTCCAGCTTAAATAAATGACATAGGACCCTAATTGCTCCTCATGACCCGGAAAATTTTTAAACTGCACTTGATACTCGTAGCGGCTTAAATATTGTTGCACAGTCATCCTTATATCATTAAGCCCCTCATTAAGCCGCCACTTTGAATAATCAGGATTCTTCCCCCGGGTTAAAATTGAACTGGATCTTCTTGTTTTTCCATAGGCCAATTGCTGTGATGGCTCCTAAAGCTACCAAGGCCCCTGTGACATGCAATTGGGTTCCATCCATAGTTACCAATAGCAAACTAGCGGAGTTTGTGAAGTCTGGGCATCTGCCAAAAAAGGATGTCATGTCTTACTATGCCCCTAACCCGTCTGAAGAAAAGCCTCACCCCAAAGCAGGGGAAGTAATAATTTTTACAGATCATACGAGCCGTGGATTTGCTCCTCCCGGCTCAAAATTCTTTAGAGAGGTTTTAAATTTCTTTGATCTTAGACCTCAAGACATCGGACCCAATTCCGTGTCAAATATTTGTAATTTCCATGTCTTCTGTGAGGTGTACCTGGGAGAAGAACCGAGTCTTCTTTTGTTCAGGGAACTTTTTTACATGAATCGGCAAAATGAACGTGCCAACGGGCCCAGTCTTGAGCTTGGCGGCATCTCAATCCATCAACGGAGAGACTGTCTTTTCCCTTATGCTGAGTTGCCGAGCCACCCAAAATCTTGGAACCAGACGTGGTTCTACTGCCCGGACACTTCTCCGGCTGATGAAAAACCTCTGCCCGGCTTTCGCGCCCTGCACCTTGAATCTAACCATCCGCTACCAGACAAGCTGACAACCCTTGAACGCGTGCCTCTCAATTCCACCATCAGGAAGATTAAAGCTCTCTTGGGAAATGGTTTAAACGGCATCGATCTGGTCCGAGTACGGGTCACTTGGCGTATATTTCCATTAAGCCGCCATCCCGGCTTAATGTGTACTTATATTGGAGAAAAGAATGATCCGCTACGCCATAGCCCTGATGACTTACCAGATGACGTGGTGGATGCTACAACCCAGTCACTGCTGAAGGAGGGCACTATGACGAGCAACGCCTTCGGCTTACTTCCATTTTGCAAGAATAACCTGGCCCCTGCGGTAAGTTATCAATCGTAACAAATGTTTACGGATACATTATACCTTTCTTGATACTCATAATTCTTTAACTTTTTCCGCAGGCCGGTGATGACTTCTGGAAAGCCAAATATGACCATGAAGCTGCCAAACAAGCCAGGACGACCAAGAAAGCTGAAAGGAAAGCCGCCAAGGTAGGAACCTCAAAGAAGAAGAAACCCAGCGCCTCCGACTTACTCAGATTGGAGGATAGCTCTTCGGATGAGGAAGAGGTAATCTTTAAATTTTCTTAAGTCCCTTGTTATCACCTATCTGACATTTTATCCCTTCAGGAGGACACGGGGAACAGTCAAGTAGCCAATGAAGAGGTAATTATAATCTCCTCCGACTCAGAGCCTTTGCCAAAGCGAAAGACCCGAAGGTGACCCGGAAAGTAAGATTTTCACATGCACTTGCTTATCAAGATCCTCAATTTATTTTGAAGCAACAACAGCTTGAGAACCGGAGGCTGACCCGGAACAACAAGGATGCAGAACTCTCCTCCGGCTTACCTGATGTAACCAGGAAGCGTCGGACTGAGGTTATCTCCAATTTATGTTATGTCTTACCTTTAGCAGGCTTAATTTGTCAACCTCTCAATTCATCTGACTCCAACTATCAGGATACCTCTCCTTCTTCCGGCGAATCCATGCAGTCAAATATGTCGGCTTTTAAAACAGCTCCCGGGTAATACAACTTGTCTTACTTTAAGCTTTTCCATACTTATACGTTGATACTCATCCTTCCACTTCGATTGACAGCCTGCAGGTGAAGCCCAGCAAGAGGGCAAAGAAGAACAAGCCGTCCCGAAACCCGGTGGTCACTGAACCGGTGATTGACGCATCCATTCCTGACAGCTCCACTCATCAGCCACCGCCTGAACCGGCTTTCGGTATTCCGGTGTCAACCTCTGACCCGCCTGCAGAAGACATTGTCCACGATTCTGATAACCCGGAAATTCCTAGCCCGGTCAAGACAAATGAACCGGAAGTTGAGATTGTGAAGTCTCAATTTGTTGAACCAAGACGGCCTACCGTCCTTGCCAAATGTAGCGCCAAGGAAGAATTTGCCCAACGCCGAAAGGCCAAGCAGGACATTACTGATTACACTCATTTAAGCATTGGTGATATAGTCTCGGGCTATCTGAATCAAGTGCATAATAGTCGTGACCTGGAAATTGACATGGTGAAACAAATACAACACAAATCTGAGGTATTACTTATATTGTTTACCTGAGTCTTACATACTGTACCAGCCCCCAAGTCTATTGCTTATTGAACAAATATGATGTAGAATTTAGAAATCTGCTTTACTTGTTAACTTATCCGGCTCAAAAAGAATTAACTTAACCCGGTTATAACATAAGGCTTTTAAATTTGCAATACACATTAGCCCCCAAGTGTCAAGTATCTTTACTTGTAAGGTGCTTGAGACTTGAATATATGTGACCCGGCAAGAGAAGGTTTACAATTCTTCAGCATACGTTAGCCCCCAAGTGTCAAGTATCTATACTTGTAAGGTGCTTGAGACTTTTAATGTTACCTTATAATCCTTACCATAACCTGGTGTCAATGCAGGCTGCCATAAGTTAGTTTGAATCCGAGCTTGCATTCCTGAAGAGTCGTCTGGAAACTCAAGAACTTGAGACACAGAAGGCTAACTACAAATTTGAATTCAGTGTCTCTGAAAATGAGAAACTAAAGAAAAAATTGAGTCAGAGAAGAAAACTTGGGCTGATGAGAAGGCTTCCCTAGTGACTCGGTCCGAGACGGCAGAAGCATCTCTTGCCGAGGCAACAACTGAACTGTCCGACTTAAAGCGGTAGATATCCCAAATGGTCTTAGCCATCTTCAGTATGCCACTCTGAAAAACCCTTAAACATCGCAATCTTCCAAGGATTATTGTGATAATTATCTCCGATTTATTGTTATGCTTGTGACCACACAGGCCCCAGGAGTACCAACCTCAAGCAGAACATGCTGATCAAGCTCAAGGCGGTTTATACCCTTGTGGAGCAGTTGTATTCCGGGTCACAACGTGCTTTGGCCGTTGTAGCCTTATCAAATACCCCTCCTTGCCTCCTATAAGATGTGTTGAAGCATCTCGCAGTGCTACCTCAACGGATTAAGGACTTAAGGCAGGCATCTGCAAGAGCCGGAGCCGTGGCCGCATTAAGCCGGGCAAAAGCATGGGTGCCAGAACTTGACTTGGCTGATCTTACTCTTGGATATCCAAGCCTGAAGGAGGATGGCTCTGTATTTGATGATCAAGACTTTACCGCCTGTGTCAAAGTCGTTCGTCCCTTGGCGACTCTCATCGGTAGTGATACTAATCTTACTAAGTATTCGCCGGGCTATGATAGCGAGAACGGGAGAATCCCAAATGTTCCGTATGACCAAGTCAGCCTGATCCCTCCAACGCGTAAGCATACCTTTGCCCCTGAAGTGGACCCAACCGGTTTAATAGATGATGATGTTGAATTTGAAGCCTTGAGCGGCATTGACTGGACCTCGTCCACCTTCCAGGACAAAGCAACCGATGGAGAGGCGGAGAAGGATAACCCGGAGCCATCAAGCCCGCCACAGGGATAAACTGCCGGGCGTCTTAACCTTTGCCAAACAATGCTTCACTTTATTCAGGCTCGGGGAGCCTTGTAATAGGATAGAAAAAACTTCTCAGTTTTGTCATGCCTTCGCGCATGTTTATGGCGCTTAATACTTTCATAAGCCGCCATTGCTTAGCTTATGTTGACCATTTGCCTCCCTGATGTTAAATTTACTTGTCTTATCCTGCACATAAAACAAACAAACTCCCTTGGCAGTTTATCGCACCGGGTGTCACATAAGGTATTTGTAACCCGGAAACGAACCAAAGGCACCGTACACAGGCTAGTTTACAACTACATTGTTGTTAAACATAAACATAATAGCATGCGTGTAATTCCTTGATAACCTTTCCTTCTTATTTGATGCTCACCTGGTGCTTAATAACCAGGTGTGACCAATATTAAACCGGAAAGACAAAAAACATCTCATAATGTTTTCCCAAAGTCTCAAGATAATCAAATAATTTACAGGCCTCTGATTCGAACGCGATCAGTAAACCGTTCAAAAGGGGTTAAGCTAATATTCAGATACGATCATATAGCCCCCAGTGGCTTGGCGATGCCGATCAAGTGGGTATCGACAGCTATGTTCTCTTTGGTTCGAATACGACCTATGTTTGAATAGGAAGCCCCCAAGTGCCCATAAGATTTGTTTAATGACGTTGATTCGTATATGATCCACGTCAGACCCAAAGGGGTTAAGCTATGATTCAAATATGATCAAGAAGCCCCCAAGTAGGTTTGGCAAGTATACCGATCAAGTGGGTATCGACAGGTATGTTCTCTTTGGTTCGGATACGACCCATGTTTGAACAGGAAGCCCCCAAGTGATCATGGCTAGATTCAGATATGATCATAAGCCGGACCAAAAGGGAAGCCGGATTCAGATATGATCAGTCCCTATTGGTTGTTTCCACCGCCTGTTAAAAAGACATATACACCTTTTTGAGGGTGAAAAAAGGACAAAGGTCATGCTTTATTTCTTTATATAATATGTACATTGTCAAAAAACATATATATCATAAGAGCCGGTGGCTCAAGTATAGTAAAGCCAAAGATGGGTTATATCCCATGGCCGGATATCACTTAGCAAAGCCGCCTAGACTCCATAAACTATGAAGAAAGGTGTATAACCCGCCGAATCGAGGGCACTTACCCTTATGTCTCTGATTGTTACCTTGTGTCACATTGGCCACAAGTTCCGGGTTGTCATCCGCTTTACGCTTATTGCTATTTTGATTCTCCGGGTTGTGTTGTCGGCCCTTTCTACTGTCATTCCATTTTCCCTTCCCTGTCTTTTCACCGTCAGACTCGGGATCCTTGGTACTATCAGAATCGGCATATTTGACCAGTGCTGCCATTAGCGTACCCATATCCATGCAGTCACGTTTAAGGCGCCCCAATTTCTGCCTAGCGGCTTAAAGCTGCAATTCTTTTCTAATATAAGTATTGTAGAGTCGGCATCCATCTTATCAGATGAATGAATTATCTCCTTGACCCGGCGTACCCAATGGGCGGTAGATCCACCTTCCCCCTACTTACAATTTGTCAAGTCCACAACCGTCATAGATCGCTTACAAGTGTCTTTGAAGTTCCGGATGAAACGGGCCTTTAGCTCTTCCCACGAACCAATGGAATCGGGTGGTAAACCTTTAAACCAAGACCGGGCCGTTCCATCTAACATCATGGTAAAATATATAGCCATTACCGTGTTACTAACCTCCAACAGTTCCATGGCCATCCCATAACTCTCGATCCATGCTTCCGGCTGTAAGTTGGCCGTGTAATTCGGCACCTTTCGAGGTCCCTTGAAATCTTTGGGCAGGCGCACATTGCGCAAAGCCGGTACCAAACAAGAAAAAACACCGGCACTGGTGGCCATTCCCATCTCAGTAGAAGTCGTTGGATATTCTGGCATATCCGGACATTTCGTATGTTGAGCCGCCAGCTAAGCCGCTCGCTCTTTCTCCCGACGTACTCGATCTTGCACCGGGTTATAGCCTCCATGTTGGTCACGGCGTTGGACATTGCGTGACAAAACTTCAGATCATATGTGCCTGCTATAACTCTGACTCCAGTTCTGACGAGGTGGTGCCATCCAAGGCGGAGGAGCTGAATGAAATCTATCCCGGTTATAAGAATAGATCTCTTGCTGAGCCAGGGTTGTCTGAACGAGTTCCCTGATCCTCCGGGTCTCCACCGCTGTTGGGTCATCGCCATCCACTGGAAGAGCCGCCAGACGCGCTGATGCTGCGATTAAGTTCTCCATGGGGTTGGAAAAGTGACCCAACGGTATCGGCACATAACGTGACGGTTCCGTGCTCATATGAGAAGGTGGCATCTCCCAACGTTGAACCGGTCCTCCTGCTACGGATGTCTTAAGCCGATTGCCCTCTGGCGGGTTACTTGGGCCGGCTCCGGGTGTAGCAAAAAGAACCCCAGGGTCGTAATTTGGAGGCAACCGGGATAGGGTCTTCTGGTGTCTCCTCCTCATTACCTCATTGGACGCGTTTAAACTCATCGTAAGCTGGTAAGCCTCTGACTGCAACCGCTGTGCCCGGGCGTCAAGAGCCGCCCGCTCCGTAGCTAGTCTAGTGTCCTCAGCTGCTAAGGCCTCCTTGGCCTGAGCTATCTCCTCACGTACCCGTGCTACCTCCACGTCATGCTCATCTTTGTTCGCAGGGATAACCGTGGCGGTTAACATGGCCATAAGCTTGTCCATGAGGTCTATCAGTAATTGAGCCGGTGGGCGCATAGGGCCTCCTACCCCGGCTGCTCCTAACCCGGAAGTAATTGCAGCCGCGGCTGTAGAATTTTGTCCGGGTTGAGTCCCAGCCATAAAAACTCCTGCCCAGTTTGGCGACTCACAAGGGTCCGGAATACTAAGGCCATCGGAACAGCCCCCGAGCGCACCTTCTTGAACTTGATACAAAGAATCTGTTGAACCGGCGGACGAATCACCGTCAGAGTGGACGGCCGTCTCACCACCATCTTCCGGACCTTCAGAAAGTTCTTCTCCGTGGACGCAGCCCACAAAGACACGCTTCATGTCGGTTTGAACTCGGGCGGGTTTCGCACGCTGAGCCATCTCGACAAGGTCGGTGCAGTTGTCCGGCTCAGGCCCCGGCTCACCAATCCGGCCGATGAAGACGTGGAACTCTCCGAAGGGGACCCGGTACCCGTACTCAATTGAGCCAGCGTCGCGGCCCCAGCCTTCGTCGTCGATGTAGATCTTGCCACGACGACTTTTGGTCATCCGGCCCACTACGTATCCCTTGAGCCTTTCGAAGTTGCCCTTCAAGAACTCAAATCCACCCTGCGCTGGCCCCACGGTGGGCGCCAACTGCCATGGAATTGTCACGTTAGATGTCCTCGTGAAAGGACTTAGTTGTGGAGCCATCGCAACTAGGAAGCTTGAAGGGGTTAATCGGGACAAAGGACACGAGAGGTTTTATACTATTTCGGCCCCTTACGGTGAAGGTAAGGCCTACGTCTAGTTGGGTTGGTATTGATGTTTCGATGACCAGGGAGCGAGATACGCTATGCCTGGCCCTCGATGAGTTGTTTCTTGCCCTAAGCCGCCAGCGGGTCATCCCCTTATATACACGGGTGGACGCCCTGCGGCTTACAGAGTCCCGGCCGTCTTATAAACAATGTCTGGCTCGGTGACTAGTTAAGTCTACCTTATGATACAAGTAATATTATTACAGCGGTTTACTACAACGGGCCTTAAGTCGCCCGTGGGCCTTAAGCTTTCTATGAACCGCCATCTTCATACTTTGGTCTTGGGCTTCTCTCTCGCGAGTCTTCTTTGCGTAACCCGGCCCCTCCTGGGCGGTTTACACAAATAGTTATATCCCCAATAGGTTCCGACGATGGTAAGGAGTCAGGTATGACACCTAAGTTTGATTGTGTTAAATCTTTTATGGATACCGATGCTTTTCGTGGATTTAGCGCTAAATATGGACTTAACTCTGAGATAGTAGCTTCCTTCTGTGAATCTTTTGCTACTCATGTTAATCTCCCTAAGGAGAAGTGGTTTAAATATAATCCTCTCATTGAAGTAAAAGTAGTTGCACCTATTACAGTTGAAGAAAAGACTATCACTTATAATGATCCTATTGTTCCTACTACTTATGTTGACAAACCACCTTTTTCTGTTAGGATAAAGGATCATGCTAAAACTTCGACTGTTGTTCGTAAGAGTAATATTAGAACTTATACACCTCCTGAGCAAATCAAAGTTGAACCTAGTATTGCTATGGTTAAAGATCTCTTGGATGATGATTTAGATGGGCATGTTATTTATTTCTGTGGTGAAACTGCTAATATTGTTAGACCAGATGCTAAGATACATAGACCCGTTGTAGGCATGCCTGTTATTTCTGTTAAAATAGGATATCATTGTTATCATGGCTTATGTGATATGGGTGCTAGTGCTAGTGCAATACCTATTTCCTTATACCATGAGATTATGCATGATATTGCACCTGTTGAGTTAGAAGATATTGATGTTACAATTAAGCTTGCCAATAGAGATACTATTAGGCCTTTTGAGATTGTTAGAGATGTTGAAGTCTTGTGTGGGAAGGTCAAATACCCTGCTGATTTTCTTGTTCTTGGCTCTCCACAAGATGACTTTTGTCCCATTATATTTGGTAGACCCTTCTTGAACACTGTTAAAGCTAAGACTGATTGCAAAAAGGATGTTGTTATGATTGGCTTGGATGATATGACTCATGAGTTTAATTTTGCTAAATTTCATAGACAACCCCGTGATAAAGAATTACCTAGTAAAGATGAAATAATTGGTCTTGCTTCTATTGTCGTGCCTCCTACTGATCCGTTAGAACAATATTTGCTAGACCATGAAAATGATATGTTTATGAAAGAAAGAAGGGAAATAGATTAAGTGTTCCTTAAACAGGAACCTATTCTGAAACATAACCATGCTGTTGAAATTCTAGGGGATCCCCCTCCACCCAAGGGTGATCCTGTGTTTGAGCTAAAACCATTACCTGATAATCTTAAGTATGCTTATCTTGATGAAAAGAAAATATATCTTGTTATTATTAGTGCTAACCTTTCAGAGCAGGAAGAGGAAAGATTATTGAAAACTCTAAAGAAGCACCGTGCTGCTATTGGATATACTCTGGATGATCTTAAGGGCATTAGTCCTACTCTATGCCAACACAAAATTAAAGTGGAAAAAGATGCCGAACCGGTCAGAGATCCTCAACGAAGATTAAATCCTAAGATGAAAGAAGTGGTAAGAAATAAGATACTAAAGCTCCTCGAGGCAGGTATAATCTATCCCATTGCTGATAGTGAATGGGTAAGCCCTGTCCATTGTGTCCCTAAAAAGGGAGGTATTATTGTTGTTCCTAATGACAAGGATGAATTGATTCCGCAAAGAATTATTACAAGTTATAGGATGGTAATTGATTTCCGTAAATTAAATAAAGCTACTAAGAAAAATCATTACCATTTACCTTTTATTGATCAAATGCTAGAAAGACTATCCAAACATACACATTTCTGCTTTCTAGATGGTTATTCTGGTTTCTCTCAAATACCTGTGTCAGCGGAAGATCAATCAAAAACTACTTTTACTTGCCCTTTCGGTACTTTTGCTTATAGACATATGCCTTTTGGTTTATGTAATGCACCTGCTACCTTTCAAAGATGTATGATGGCTATATTCTCTGACTTTTGTGAAAAGATTTGTGAGGTATTCATGGATGACTTCTCCGTTTATGGATCCTCTTTTGATGATTGCTTGAGCAACCTTGATCGAGTTTTGCAGAGATGTGAAGACACTAGTCTCGTCTTGAATTGGGAAAAGTGCCACTTTATGGTTAATGAAGGCATTGTCTTGGGGCACAAGATCTCCGAGAGAGGTATTGAAGTTGATAAAGCTAAAGTCGATGCTACTGAAAAGATGCCATGTCCCAAGGACATAAAAGGTATAAGAAGTTTCCTTGGTCATGCCGGTTTTTATAGTAGGTTCATTAAGGACTTTTCTAAAATCTCTAGGCCTCTGACTAATTTATTGCAAAAAGATATTCCTTTTGTCTTTGATGATGATTGTGTAGAAGCATTTGAAATACTTAAGAAAGCTTTGATCACTGCAACTATTGTTCAGCCACCTGATTGGAATTTACCTTTTGAAATTATGTGTGATGCTAGTGATTATGCTGTAGGTGATGTTCTAGGGTAAAGAGTTGATAAGAAATTGAATGTTATTCAGTATGCTAGTAAGACTCTTGATGCTGCCCAAAGAAACTATGCTACTACTGAAAAAGAATTCTTAGCAGTTGTGTTTGCATGTGATAAGTTTAGACCTTATATTGTTGATTCCAAAGTTACTATTTACACTGATCATGCTGCTATTAAATATCTTATGGAAAAGAAAGACGCTAAGCCTAGACTCATTAGATGGTTTCTCTTGCTCCAAGAATTTGATTTGCATATTATTGATAGAAAGGGAGCTGAGAACCCCGTTGCAGACAACTTGTCTAGGTTAGAGAATGTTCTTGATGACCCACTGCCTATTGATGATAGCTTTCCTAATGAACAATTAGCGGTCATTAATGCTTCTTGTACTGCTCCTTGGTATGTTGATTATGCTAATTATTGTTGCTAAATTTATACCACCTAGTTTCACATACCAGCAAAAGAAAAGGTTTTTTTATGATTTAAGACATTACTTCTGGGATGACCCACACCTTTATAAAGAAGGAGTAGATGGTGTTATTAGACGTTGTGTACCTGAGCATGAACAAGAACGGATCCTACGTAAGTGTCACTCTGAACCATATGGAGGACACCACACTGGAGACAGAACTGCACATAAGGTATTGCAATTCGGTTTTTATTGGCCTGCTCTCTTCAAAGATGCCCGTAAGTTTGTTTTATCTTGTGATGAATGTCAAAGAATTGGTAATATTAGTAGACGTCAAGAAATGCCTATGAATTATTCTCTTATTATTGAACCATTTGATGTTTGGGGTTTTGATTATATGGGACCATTTCCTGCCTCTAATGGATATACACATATTTTAGTTGCTGTTGATTACGTTACTAAGTGGGTAGAAGCTATTCCAACTAGTAGTGCTGACCATAACACTTCTATTAAAATGCTTAAAGAAGTTATTTTTCTGAGGTTTGGATTCCCTAGATATCTTATGACTGATGGTGGTTCACATTTTATTCATGGTGCTTTTCGTAAGATGCTTGCTAAGTACGATGTTAATCATAGAATCGCATCTCCTTATCATCCGTAGTCTAGTGGTCAAGTAGAGTTGAGCAATAGAGAGCTCAAATTAATTTTGCAAAAGACTGTGAATAGATCTAGAAAGAATTGGTCCAAGAAACTTGATGATGCATTATGGGCCTATAGAACTGCATACAAAAATCCTATGGGTATGTCTCCGTATAAGATGGTTTATGGAAAAGCTTGTCATTTACCTCTAGAACTTGAACATAAAGCATATTGGGCTATCAAAGAGCTCAATTATGGCTTCAAACTTGCCGGTGAGAAGAGGTTGTTTCATATTAGCTCACTTGATGAATGGAGAACCCAAGCCTATGAGAATGCCAAGCTATTCAAAGAAAAAGTCAAACGTTGGCATGACAAAAGGATACAAAAGCGTGAGTTTAACGTAGGTGATTATGTGTTATTATTCAACTCTCATTTAAGATTTTTTTGCAGGAAAACTTCTCTCTAAATGGGAAGGTCCTTATGTTATCGAGGAGGTCTATCATTCTGGTGCCATAAAATCAATAACTTCGAAGGCACAAGTCCGAGGGTGGTGAACGGTCAAAGAATTAAACATTATATTTCAGGTAATCCTATCAATGTTGAAACTAATATTATTGAAACCGTAACCCCGGAGGAATACATAAGGGACACTTTCCAGAACGTTCCAGACTCCGAAAAGGAATAGGTATGTGGTACGGTAAATAAACCGACTCCAAAACAATTATAAAGGCAATTTTTATCAGTTTTGGAATATTTATAACTTTTAGGAAGAAAGAAGTAGTCCGGGAAGGACACGAGGCCTCCACGAGAGTGGAGGGTGCACCCACCCCTACTGGGCGTGCCCCCCTGTCTCGTGGACACCTTGTGTGCCTCCAGGACTCTGTTTTCTTGCACGTTACGTATTTTGGTTGGTGAAAATTCATTATATAATCTCCTAAAAGTTTTGACCACCGTATCACGCAAATATCCTCTGTTTTCGTTTCGAGCTATTTTCTGTTACAGATCGAGAGCACCATGGCGTCACCCTCCTTCAACAATGAAGACAAGGATGCTTGGCTATTGAAGATAGAGCTGAAAAGAGAAGACCGGAAGAGATCAACAAGGATGAAGGGATCAAGAAGGCCATGGAGGTTCAAGCCCCGGGAGTGAAAGAAGAAGACATCCCTCAACCCTTACCTAACCTCTTTACTCCAACTGAGGTTGAAGCTTTCAAGATGATTGAGTTAGCTCGCATACAGAATAAGTATCTCACACAGGAGAATATTTTGTTGAAGGATCATATCACCGGACTCAAGGGCATTATCCGCAAGTTGGAGGAGCTTTTACGCTCGATGTGCGATTATCCACCATCATCATCACCACCTCCATCACCTCTGAGGACATAATCACATGAGTATGGGCACTCCCCTTGGCAACTGCCAAGCTTGGGGGAGGTGCCCCGGTATCGTATCACCATCACACTCCTATCTTTACCATTTTATTTAGTTCGATCCTTTTAGTAGTATCTTGATCTAGTAGATTGAAGTTTTGATATCAAGTATCTTTCAGTTTTGCTTTGAGATCTCTTTATGTAATCGAGCCTGTGAGTTATCTATAATAAAGATTAGTGTTGAGTCAAGGGCTTTGCTATCTTGCTATGATCTTGAGAAAAATAGAAAGAATAAAAATAATAGAAGAGTTCATATTGATCTTATGGATAGTAATGACTTCACACATAGAAAGTATGAGGCATAAAAGTTGTTGAGAATTGATAAACGTAGTCTTGGTCATCGTTGCAATTAATAGGAAGTAATAAGGAAAGAGAGGTTTCACATATAAATATACTATCTTGGACATCTTTTATGATTGTGAGCACTCATTGAGTATGACATGCTAAAAGAGTCGACGTTGGACAAGGAAGACAACCTAGTGGTTTATGTTTTCTCACATCTCAATTAAAGTATATTGTCATTGATCTTCCGAACATGTTTAGCTTGCCTTTCCCCCTCATGCTAGCCAAATTCCTAGCACCAGGTAGAGATACTACTTGTGCTTCCAAATATCCTTAAACCCAGTTTTGCCATGAGAGTCCACCATATCTACCTATGGATTGAGTAAGATCCTTCAAGTAAGTTGTCATCGGTGCAGGCAATAAAAATTGCTCTCTAAATATGCATGACTTATTAGTGCGGAGAAAATAAGCTTTATACGATCTTGTTATGGAAGCAATAAAAGCGACGGACTGCATAATAAAGGTCCATACACAAGTGGCAATATGAAGTGACGTTCTTTCGTACTAAGATTTTGTGTATCCAACCCTAAAAGTGCATGACACCCTCTGCTTCCCTCTGCGAAGGGCCTATCTTTTACTTTATGTTTTTTACTTTATTCTTGAGTCAAGGTGATCTTCACCTTTCCCTTTTTCATTTTATCCTTTGGCAAGCTCCTCGTGTTTGAAAGATCATGATATATATATATCCAATTGGATGTTCGTTAGCATGGACTATTATTGTTGACATCACCTAAAGGTGAATACATTGGGAGGCAACACAATAAGCCCCTATCTTTCTCAGTGTCCGGCTGAAACTCTATAACCACAAGTATTGCGTGAGTGTTAGCAATTGTAGAAGACTATATGATAGTTGAGTATGTGGTCTTACTGAAAAGCTCTATTCTTGACTCTTTGTGATGTTACGATAAATTGCAATTGCTTCAATGACTGAGATTATAGTTTGTTAGCTTTCAATGAAGTTTCTGAACCATACTTGACATTGTGAATTGATTATTACTTGAGCATAAGAATTCATATGACAAAATCTATATATGTTGTTGTTATAAGAATAATCATGATGCCCTCATGTCCGTATTTTATTTTTATCGACACCTCTATCTCTAAACATGTGGACATATTTTTCGATTTTCGGTTTCCGCTTGAGGACAAGCGAGCTCTAAGCTTGGGGGAGTTGATACGTCCATATTGCATCATGTTTTTATATCAATATTTATTGCATTATGGGCTGTTATTACACATTATATATCAATACTTATCGCTATCCTCTCTTATTTTATAAGGTTTACCATGAAGAGGGGGAATGCCGGCAGGTGGAATTCTAGCTGGAAAAGGAGCAAACATTGGAAACCTATTTTGCACTGCTCCAAAAGACCTGAAACTCCACGAAACTTATTTTTGGATTTAATAAGAATTATTGAGCGGAAGAAACACCTCAGGGGGCCCACACCTTGGTCAGGAGGGTGGGGGGCGCGCCCACCCCTACTGGGCGCGCCCCCCTGTCTCCTGGGCCCCCTTGGTGGCCCTTCGGTGTCCATCTTCTGCTATATAAAGGCTTTTACCCTGGAAAAAATCGTGGGCAAGCTTACGGGACGAAACTCCGCCGCCACGAGGTGGAACCTTGGCGGAACCAATCTAGAGCTCCGGCAGAGCTGTTCTGCCGGGGTCACTTCCCTCGGGGAGGGGGAAATCATCACCATCGTCATCACCAACGATCCTCCCATCGGGAGAGGGTCAATCTCCATCGACATCTTCACCAGCACCATCTCCTATCAAACCCTAGTTCATCTCCTGTATCCAATCTTGTATCCAAAACCACAAATTTGTACCTGTGGGTTGCTAGTAGTGTTGATTACTCCTTGTAGTTGATCCTTATTGGTTTACTTGGTGGAAGATCATATGTTCAGATCCTTAATGCATATTATTACTCCTCTGATTATGAACATGAATATGCTTTGTCAGTAGTTACGTTTGTTCCTGAGGACATGGGTGAAGTCTTGCTATTAGTAGTCATGTGAATTTGGTATTCGTTCGATATTTTGATGAGATGTATGTTGTCTTTCCTCTAGTGGCGTTATGTGAACGTCGAGTACATGACACTTCACCATTATTCGGGCCTAGAGGAAGGCATTGGGAAGTAATAAGTAGATGATGGGTTGCTAGAGTGACAGAAGGTTAAACCCTAGTTTATGCGTTGCTTCGTAAGGGGCTGATTTGGATCCATATGTTTAATGTTGTGGTAAGGTTTACCTTAATACTTCTTTTGTAGTTGCGGATGCTTGCAATAGGGGTTAATCATAAGTGGGATGCTTGTCCAAGTAAGGGCAGTACCCAAGCACCGGTCCACCCACATATCAAATTATCAAAGTACCGAACACGAATCATATTAGCGTGATGAAAACTAGCTTCACGATAATTCCCATGTGTCCTCGGGAGCTCTTTTCTCATTATAAGAAATTGTCGAGGCTTGTCATTTGCTACAAAAAGGATTGGCCCACCTTGCTGCACCTTATTTACTTTTATTGCTTGTTACTCGTTACAATTTATCTTATCACAAAACTATCTATTACCTACAATTTCAGTGCTTGCAGAGAAAACCTTACTGAAAACCGCTTATCATTTCCTTCTGCTCCTCGTTGGGTTCGACACTCTTACTTATCGAAAGGACTACGATAGATCCCCTACACTTGTGGGTCATCACAGGGAAGTATAGTATTTTACCTTGAAGTGCACCGTCTGATGCTAATTGTTGCAGATCTTGACATCATATTACTGCTGGTTTGGATAGCCAGACAAGGTCAACAACTGACTGAAATTAGTTAGCACCAATTGTTTTTGGGTGGAGTCAGTCAGGCAGAGGAGGAGATGCACATGGTAGTGTCGTTGCAGCGAGGATGTCTTTTGTGGTCAATAATGAAAGAGAGATTGCCAGAGACACCAAGCTGATGTTGGGGAAGATTGGAGCGATCCCTCCATTCTTCAAAGGGGAAATTTAGCGGGGGGGCGGGGAGTCGTCCGAGAGCTGGTGGCGCCGTTGATTTAGGCAGCAGAGTCGTGGTTGAGGTGGTCGAGGTTGGGCGCATAGAGGCTGCAGGGTAGCAGCGCTGCACCGAGGCGTGTGCTTCTCATCTTGATGCCGGATCTGACCAGTGCGTCCGATCCATGGAGAGCGGCGGGCTTCGCACCTGATGACGCCGGCAGGAGAGAAGCTCCATCCTAGTCGGCTGTAGGAGATGGCGGTGCTAACCCTTGCTCGCGCTGAGGGGTTGTCGCGTGCGTCAATGCCAGAGCAGTGGGTAGCAGTGCACCGCCACCGGTCTGTGGAGCGTGGATGGTGGTTGATGTCTCTTTTTTGAACATCAGTACAGACACAAGTGCTCATATACACGTGTATACCCTCACCCTTATGAATACACACACGTATACCCTACCCCTATGAGCACCTTCAAAAAACTGAACGTAGATTATGGTTGATGCCTTGATAGGGCGACGGTGCGTATCAGAGGAGGCGAGGAGGTAGCGATAAGTAATAGATGAGCAGCTGAACCGATGGGCTTCTTTTATGGGCTTTTACACCAACGCATCAATTACAGAAAACGAAACCGGTAACCAGAGTTGCATCAGGCGATTTGTTGAAAATGAAAAAGAAAATAATTGCTGAGATGGCACTACTGCTGACTTGGACCCATGTCAAAAAAAAATAAGTTAATGCGGATGAATTATTTAGGTATTATAGATTACGTGTCGAAAGGATCGGCCTGGAGCCCAGTCCAAAGTCCAGACGGCCTGGCTCAGGTCCACAGTTATCGGGTGAGCCCAGGAGCGCGGTGCGATAAGTTTATGGGCTCCGCTTTGCCTGGTCAAGGGAGACCTTTGCCCTAGCTCCAGCTCCATGCATCCAGCGCGCCGTCACGCGGAACTCCTCGGTCGATCGAGCACGGCACAGCTAGTCATGGCAGAGATCTCGCCCCTGCACCGGGTGATCGACGCCGCCCAATGGGACAAAGAGCGCCTCCTCGGCCGCCTCATAATCCTCGTCCACGCCGCCTTCCTCGACGTCGGCTTCGTGCTCCACGCCGACAGCGTCGGCAGGTCCGGGCGGGTCCCGCGTCGGGCGGGCCGGACGGCCACGAGTCTGTCCCTCGTATACGCCGCGCCGCGCCGGCGGGACGCTGCCGTCCCGCTGAACATGCGCACGCACTGCACGCACATCGTCTTCTACGTGTGGGTGCCCAGGTTCGCCCAAGACCCACGGCCGCGCACGCACTGGGTGTGCGTGGACGCACGCGTCGCGGCGCCGCTCCTGTCACACGGCCTGGACGACACCGCGCGCGCTCTGACTGACGACGGCGACTGCACGGTGGCCGCGCTATGGAGGGAGCTGACCGAGAAGCTGTGCCAGTCTACCCTCGTCGCCGTGTGCCCTGGGAATACCCTGTTGTCGCTCCCCGTCGACGTCATGCTGGACATCCTGGCGAGGCTCACCGACGGTGTGGACCTCTTGAGGGTGGCGAGCACTTGCGCCGGACTGGGCCACCTCGTGGCCGAACACGACAGCGAGCTCTGGAAGCACAGGTGCAACGAGAACCAACATCACGCCAAGTTATGCGCGTATATACGCCAGCAATGTCGTAAACAGCTATTCCAGCATAGAACGGGCCAATAGGGCAATATGCAGATTTATATACTCCCTCAAATTCATATTAATTGTTTGTACTAAATCAACGACAATTAATATGGATCGGAGAAAGTATTAAATTTTGATGTACAAAACGTATTGCTACAAATGAAAAATTTCTTGGAAAGACCGAGGGACGATCAACCTGTGGTCTTGAGATCATCTGTTATTTTAACTAGCAAAAAGATTTGCAATGGATTGCAAATTTGTTTGGTATTCGAGCTCCCAATCCGTTCTTTTGTCAGCCTCGTATTATCTTCACATTGATGTTAAACTGCTGGGCCGGCAGCGACTACTCTCTGAGGAGGAACGGTGGCTCAGGAAGACCTTAAAACATATGGTGCTAGGTTTGGCTTCATTGGAAAGAACGATAGCGAGGCAACGATCTAGGGTTCGATGGCTTAAAGAGGGGGAACACAATTGTTCCACTTGATTGCCAATGGCAGGAGGGCAAAGAATTTCATTCCGGCTATTTCCGTGGATGGACAAGTCATTGCAGATCAAGCTGGCAAAGAGGAGGCCTTCTATTCGGCATATCAGGATCTCCTTGGGAAGGATACTGCAAGGGAACACACATTAAACCTGGAAGCGCTGGACATTCAGTCTATGGATCTCTCGGAGCTGGATCGGCCTTTCAGTGAGGAGGAAATCTGGGTTGTTATTAAGGATCTCCCCTCAGACCGCGCTCCAGGACCGGATGGATACATTGGAATCTTCTTCCAAATGGCTTGGGGTATTGTGAAGAGGGATGTTATTGCTGCCCTCCAAAAACTATTCCTGGGCAATGGGAGGGGCTTTGGAAGGCTTAATCAGGCGCTTATCACATTAATACCTAAATCCCCGGAATCTTGTCATGTTCAGGAATTCAGACCAATTAGCCTGGTCCACAGTCTGCCGAAGATAGCATCCAAGTTAATGACCACTAGGCTAAGGCCACGCATGGGGGAGTTGGTACACATCAACCAGTCAGCTTTTATAAAAGGAAGAGCACTGCATGACAACTTTCTTCTCGTGAGGCAAATGGCAAGAAGATTACATCAAAGGAAGGCGAAGGGAGTGTTGCTTAAATTGGACATATCGCGAGCATTTGACTCCTTGTTTTGGCCGTTCTTATTCGAGGTGCTAAGGGCAAAAGGGTTCTCGGAGGTCTGGCTATCTTGGTTGACAACACTGCTGTCTTCTGCTAGCTCTCGAGTAGTGGTAAATGGCTGTGCGGGCAAGAAATTCGTGCACGTTTGTGGTCTGCGACAAGGTGACTCTCTGTCTCCACTCCTATTCGTCATTGCAATGGATGTCCTCACCGCGATCATGAAGAAAGCGCATGACGAACAAGTCCTGAGCAGATTAAATGGATGTGGGCCAATGCAGAGGCTCTCCCTATATGCGGATGATGTAGTGATGTTCATCAAGCCGACCGCTACTGACATCTTATTTGTGAAAGAGATTCTTGGCATATTTGGCATGGCATCGGGGCTAAGGGTTAATTTTGCTAAATCCTCTGCCATCCTGATTAGAGGAGAGGAGGGTGACGAGGAGCTGATCCAAAGTGCATTGCCATGGAAGCTTGGGCATTTTCC